>NW_015091198.1:112323-173285 GCF_001431845.1 Calidris pugnax | reverse complement strand
CGGCCGGCCCCTCGCCGCCGCCCCGCCCCGCGCCCTGCCCGCAGCGGCCCCTGCATTGCGGAGGAGCCCCGCGGCCTGCCCCGGGAGCTGTGCGGGGCGCCCCCACCCCCGTTCCCGGGACCCCCGTCTGACAGGGCGCGGCGGTGGGTTCAACCCCGGCGGGTTCGGGCACCGGCGGTGAGGTGCTCGGTGACAGCCGGCCCCGGTACCCAGCCCTCCGCCCGACCGGTATCGCCCTGCCCTGCCCTGTCCTGCCCGCGGTCTGTCTATCGTCACCACCGTCGTAGCAACACATCCCCAGCCTCCCTCACCTTGGTTGCCTTTGGTTCTTCCAACCATGCAAGTCTCAGCCCGATCTAATGTCTCCTTTTTCCCTTTTAGATGTTGAAAAAAAAAAAAAAAAAAAAAAAAAAAGAGAGAACCAATAATGGTGAGATAGGTTAAAAAAATGTTACAGCACCTCTGAAAAGGCTTAGAAATTGTGCTCGTGTAGGGCCCAGATCTCCTGCCATGTGCTGGAATCCAACAATAAAAGATACCCTATTGCTTGTCAGTTTCCAGCTTCTCAAGCCAAACTTTCCTCCTCAGGATGTCAATTACGGTTCCTGTATTCCTTTGGTGGAAGTGAAGCAGGCAAGGGCAAAGTCATCCCTCATGCGATGCCGCTGACGGGCTGGAGCTACAGCATGGGCTCGTCTCACCCTTTCTTGTCAATGTCACTTTGTCTCAGCTCTCTTTGCGGGAGATGAAAGACTAAAAAGCGATTCTTCCCTTTTCCATTTCCTAAACAGATCAGTCTAATGGGTTTGTTAAAAATGAACGTGCCCGGAGCCAGTCTGACAGAATCTTTACCAGCAATTCTGGGTATCATGTGTGTATTAGCCTAATAAATGCTTTTGGAACAGATACGATGTTTTGATCCAGTAAAGATAAATATTGTTATTCTTCTTTATATTTGGGCCCCCAGAATATACACTAACTGTAACCCAGACTGCACTGCGAAAATTTTAAATGCTAATTTCAGGTTTTTTTAATTTTGCTGCACCACTCTGAGCGAGTCTATTTTTTTTTTTTTCCAAAGCCTCACTAATATTAGGTACCCAGTTTGATTTCAAGCATGATTTTCAGGAGTACTATTTTTTCTCTCTGGACGTTAGCAGGTGGTCTACAATGCTTTGTATCTGTAGTTTGGGCCACATGAGTCTTAGACTGGGTGGTCAGAAGGCAGGTAAAGCCTAGGCTCCACCGTTGCTTCTGTTTCTTCAGCTTCAATAGAGAGATGACCATCCCTCAACAACTACTACATTGGATTATATTCCAATCCCATGTTATGTCAACAAAGTGACTTGGGGAGGCAAAATGATGTCGTTAAGCATCTTGATTTACAAATACATACAGAAATTTCCTTTTCCTTTAAAGTTGTGAATCTGTGAGTCAAGGCTACAAACATCTTCACTTCCAGTTCCTTTCCCAATCCCTCCTCAAGTGGTTTGGGAGAACTTCCCACCGTTGCCACTTCCCTCTTCAAGCATTTCAGCTGTAAATTAGTGGCATGAAAAGGGAGCAGGATCTTGCCAAGAGGGGAAAGCTGTCATGTTCCCCTCTGGTTGCCCACCATCAGTGATGTACATCCACCTGGAGGAGAAGATTCCAGAGGAAACTGATTTGCTGCAGGCAGTCTTTCTTCTAGACTGCCAGGAGCAAAGACGTCCATTCAGTGCAGAGGAATATGCACCAGTGTCCCCAGCACCCCAAGGATCAGCAGTGCCTTTCCTCTGCTGTCTTCTTCCATGCCTCCCTTTGGAGACCCATGCGGCCACGTGCGGACCTTGCCGGAGCTCTCCCCCACCAAGCACAGGGACTTTGCCCTTCCTTTCACCACCTAGATAACGGGAATGCAGGCTTACATAAAGCCTAATCAGAAGGAGCCCTGAGAGGGAATAAGCAGTTGGCTTGATCAAGGAGAAACAGTTACACTTCATCCAAATGGAAATTAGATTTATTTAAAGCTTACAATATTTAAAAAAAAAAAAAAAGAGAGAGAGAGAAAGAAAAGACAGCTTATAGTTTTGTTGGAAACAAATACCGCAGTGGGTGTCGTGGAAGAGATGTCTTAATGGAAAGACATCACGTACAATAAATAGACTGCCCACTGTCCATAAACATTCCTAGAGATCAGACGGGCGATACAACTATAAGCGGAGAAACGCTCAGAATATTCCGTGTGCCACAGAGGAATCGATGCCTCTGGCTCACATGCAGGATGGTAGCAGCCCGACTCTCTTCAGCAGCAGCCTGCAGAGAGAGAGGGAAGGTGAATCCTGGAAGTTAGTCGTTCAGTTGCAGCTCTCCTTTAAACAACCATCAAAGACGATGAAAAATAAACACGGAGAAAAACAACATGGCATTCACCATTTTCTCCGAGACAATTATCTAGGCAAATTACATTATACTTTACATTAAATATTCAGCAACAGTGTTGACACTAGACGTTTTAAGACAGGAAAAATTCTTATAATTTATGTTAGAGATATTAAAATGCATGCACATATTTTCATTAGAAACATTCATGCAGAGATCAAAAAGCATCATCTCACTAAGAGATAGTGGGGAAAGATATTTTTTTACAAAGGAAAAATAGATTTTTACATAACCTCACAAATGATAAGGTTTATAGTGAAACTTTGACACGCTGAATTATGGATCTATATATGGAGGTCTGGGAAATCAAATACAGAGGATTTTTACCTGCCTGCTAAAAGAAAAGGGAATTGCATTGTCTGTAGCCCTTTTTAGAACAGATTCATTTGAAACCGTGGCTGGGAAATGCTGTTTGAAAAGAGACTTGTGTCAATACGTATTTTTCTTGTACTGCATAGCTACAATAACAAACCACTGTCGCTCTTCTAACAGTTTATCGAGGTGCTGGCAACTTCGATGTTTGGCTTCACTTCAGGCTGGAGAAGGAAACATTTAATTTCTCAAAAACCCAGTGTGACTCAAGCCTCGGTGCCAATGTCACAGCATTAGCTGAGCGAACGGAGCAGTCAAGGCAAAGCCAACTCTTATCTATTCATGATGGCAAGAGCTGCGAGGACCAACGAGGATGACGAGGATGACGACATAGTGGAAGGTATGACAATGACCCCTTCACACACTTTCCCCAGGGGCGTATACCCAGTCTCTGGGCACGTTCAACAACCGGTTGAGCAGTTTTTTGCCACCTTTCCCCTTGGAAACACCTAGGCTAGGGTGACTGGGAAAGGCAGTGCTCCTGCCTCAGCATTGCCGAGATGTTTCTATCTGTTGAGAAACTCTAGGGTCCCTCTAGTGCCCAACAAAGGCCACGAGGAAGAAAGGCGAGCTGAAAAGCTCCTTCAAATGACGGTCAACCGCTGAGCAAAGTTAAAGCTTCCACTGAAAATAGTATGTAATTAACCCTGGCTTTGCATAACGAACTATGTTCAGTTTCTTTCTGTTTTGGACAAGAAACTCAACTGTATCGCATCAGCTCATACAGTAACATTCCCATGTAAAAGCCTCTTTCCCATTTGATTACATTTAGCTTTTAAAGATTATTTAGAGATATTACCTGTTTGCAAATGTATGTCTCGGGTTGCTACAGGAAAGCTTTAAGCAAAGGTGAGATCTAGCTACAGTGGAAGGACTTGTACCAGAGCAATGCTGCCTTTGTAGTTATCTTTGCTCTTTTTGTCCAAGGGACCGTAGATACCCACATGAATTATGATGGAAGAATTAGCTTCAGGGAGCTACACTCTAATTTACTTAATGCTTTTGATGTCAAAAGTCAGTCTCTGCATGAGAAGTAGCATAATTTGAAAGCAAAGAGAGGGTACAAAATGCTGGTGCCACCTGCTCTTGGGAATGCCAAGAGACAAGAATTGCCGTAGAGAATGCACTCCAGTGGACTTCTCCATTTCTCACTGCTGCGACTGAAAATGAAGGGTCCCCAGATAACATGCCAACGTAAAAAAAGGACAGAAGATGTCACTTACAGGGTATGGGGCTACGCACAGAGCTTCCTTCTTCCCCTGTCATTTACCTAACCCAGCTGCTTTTTCCCCTCAGATCTTGAGGCGTTGTGACATCTTGGTTATGGGGCTGGTTCCTTTGCTGAAGAGGAAAAAGCTGGATGTCAGACTTGTCATGTTAGAGACATCTCACAGGAGGTTTTGCAAACGTATTCAAAAGGAAGCGAGGGGAGTACTGATCCCTGCAGGATTCAGCTGTAGAAAGTTCTTAACCTAAACCAATTTTCACTGTTTTACCCCATTTTCCGGGGTACAGAGGAACAGTTCAGCTATTAAGATTTCATCTCCACAAAAAGAAAAAAAAAACAAACACAAAACTCTCTAGGAAAATAAGATTTGTTGCTTTTAAGATTTTCTAGTTATAACAGGGAATTGTGATTGACAGGAAGCAATAAATGCAAGTTTGAGCTTGGGTTGTTTGTTTTGCCATCCCTAGCTTCTCACTAGCACAGGCACTGCCTTCTTTATCTGTCCTGAAAGCTGTGGCGATAAAACTTCTGCACCATCCAGTCTCACTAGGTCTCCTAGTGAAATAGAAAAAATCCCCATCCACTGCCTACCCACAAGATCAAACAGAAGATGAACAGAACACACATGAAGGTTTAAGTAGTGAAATCTCTTTACATTGCGTCTGTAGCAAAATTGTATGAAAAAGTTGCATTTCAAAATAAATATGATGTACAAGTTACTAAATAGCCAAACTGGTCAGAACATGAGGTACTATTTTTGATATTTAATTTCCTCTTCTGGGGGAAACTCTGAATTTTTTCCAACAGTAGCTATGGAGGACTAAAGAACTTAGAAGGAATCTATTATTCTATTGCATGCTTGCACATGGAAGCTCTTCAGTTCTCTGATGTGCTGATAGCTTGTTTTATTAATGTGGAATTTTGATTAGGCTTTTTAATATGCTCCTCTTGCTAGGTTCAAACATGTAAATGTTACTGCATTTTCCAAGCCTAAAGCTTAAATTATCAGCTGAAAATAGATTAGCCTAATCAAGTTAACACCACAATATGGGGCAATGTAGTTCATCTTGTGTTTGGGCTTTTCTATTTCTTTTTGCCTATGAATAAGTCACTGATGTTCCTTCTTAAGAGAGGGTAGACACTGCAGACAGAACGAGGGGCTATTTTCTCATCAAAACTGTGGTTAAGCATCAATGTAATTAGGCTCTTTCCCATGACCAGGCTTCAAACTCAGCCTCGTATACTCAGTTTTTGTGCAAACAACAAATGCAGTGGGGTCCAATCTGGGTTTGAGAATGGCCTCAGCCTGATTGATGAGCAAACCCATCACGTCCTAGTGTGACGGAAATAATTCCCCAGCCAGAAGAAGGTGGTCCTGAATGCCTGAAACTGCCTGGTTACACTATGCTATTAAACTGCTTCTCATCCAGGGTCATCAGCAGCGCATGACTCTTAACAGCCTGCTTTGTACATGAAAGATGAGGGCTGGGGTCCTGAGGGGTGGCACATACATGCCATCTGTAAATTCATGCTGGCTCATGCCCATATATTTGCCCACAGTTGTCTAGCTGCACAAATCAGCAGTCCACGGGCAGTTACCCAATCTGAATTACAGATGTTTTAGCATGTAAGCACCTGGTTTAATGAACTGATACATTTGCTGCCACCGGGTTTAAAAATGCAGCCTGAGCGCCTGAATGTTATCTCCCGAAAACAGAGCTGGAGAACCTGTGGGATGGGTGAGGACTAGCAGCTGTAAACACAGTAGCATAGTCTCTGCCATGCCAGCAGGTGGATGAAGTTCTGCAAAAATATTCCCCAAAAATGGCTGATTGGATCTTATTAGATCTATTGTCACTTCAGGAAAGCAGTAGTTCCTGTAGTGATAGGGCAAATCACCACCAGCCTCCCAGCCACACAACTACATCTGTTAGCTGAGCTGACGTAGGCTACTTCTTTTTCAGGTACGACTTTGGATTTTATCATTTGAAGATACGCAAACCCAGTTCAAAGAGGAAAGTCAACAGAGAAGCTTGGGATGCTCATTCCCGTAAGAAACCTCAGCCAGTGATTTGAATGGGGAAAAAAAGAAAAAAAAGTAAAACAAGGATTAATTCTGGCTTGAATCTTGTATTCTGATGAAGGACCTGCAAGAGAAATGTAGAGCACGTTATAATCAAAGAGCTGATGGGCAGAGACAGAAGTGTTTCAGGTGGTTGCGACACCTATAAACATCCATTGTCTGAAGTGACTCCTTGTCATCACTCAGTATTTCTGATTTTTGAAGCGTCTGCGGATGCTTGCGCAGGCTGGTGCGTTGCCATGGTTACCATGGTGTCAGTGCTGAGGCTGTTAGCAAATGGGCTGATCTGTTTGTGTACCTCTGGAGTGAAAAGAAAGAAAAATCCCGTCATTTGTGCGGCTGCTAGCAAAGGGAGCCTGACAGTGAAACGAAATGACTGCACATAATGGTTTTCAGAATCTCCTCCTCTTGGAAATGATGGGGTAGTAAAGTGAGGGAGAGTAATGAAGCAAAGGAGCGAGGAGAGCTGCCAAGTGCTTATCAAAACCCCCTCTGCATAGCTCAAGGCAAGAGTCCTTACATGATAACGTCAGCTATATGGTCAAGAAAAATCAATATGAAGGTTTAATAATTCAGTTTCCTAATGGCCTGGCATCATTTTCTGCAAGAGCCAGGAAAAAGAGCAAGAACAACATGGATAAAAGGCAAAAAGGAGTGATCAATAGGCAACATAACACAAAAGAGTAACTTGCTTTGAGTGATACCCTGGAACCAAGCAATGAATATGCATTATAAAACTAATATTTAGCTTGTATACATGTAAAACCTTTACACGGGCACAACTCCATTGCTAAGTGAGAGGCAAAACAGGTTTAGAAGTGACAGGCAAGTGAATACACAGGAAATCAAGTAAAAACCTGGGCAGTGATCCAGGCTATTTTCAAATTTTGGCTTTTTTGTTGGTGTTAGAACAACCCCATAAATTACATATATTTTTATATATATGGCACAAATCCCCATGAGCTGAATTCATGTACTTTAATGCAGTATTTTACTAGGGAACAACACAAAGCTGTCCCACTTGATTACAAATTTTTGGGGGTTGCCCCATTGTTCTAGAGGGAGATCTAAAAGATTTGTCACATCACCATGTGTTTCACGAAGAGCTTTTGTTGCTTTTGAGTTGGGGGGGGTGGTGAAAAAGCACTAAAACTTTCACAGAGGAGGGTTGTTCCTCACTGCTTACATAGAAGCTTAAGTTAAATAGCTGTTAACAAGAAATAACAGCAATGTGAGGTCACCCTCTGTGTACCTTTTCTCAGTAGGGCTGTGTCACTACAGATGAACCAGGAATCCAGTGCACAATATTTTATATCAAACTCCTCTCTTCTTAACCAGTTAGGTTTCATTCATGTTTTCTCTGCTATAAACCACAGAAAACAGAGTTGACCCATTCTGTGACCAACTGTGGTGTCTTCCTGGCTTCACATCTGTAACATAGGCACCAAGAGAAATCTTTGGAGATGCAGAAGATAAACAGAAAGCCAAAACTGCAATCCTTGCCCTTCTTGTAGATCCCTTGGCCTGGCATCATGCTGGAGATGCAGGCTGAGACTTTGTTGCTTTCCAGCTCCGAACCAATGCAGCCAATTGCTCCAAAGAAGCTCCTTCAGCAGGAAGTCATTCCAGCCTCTCCTTGTGGTCTCACCCTGGGGGTGGTCCAGCACTATCAAGCCGCTGGCTCTCTTCTTTATTTCTTGTTGCTGACTCACTAAAGGCAGCTGAAGCTCAAGAAAAGCTTTCCCCAGGCTACCTTTCCACAGAAACCCTGGCCACAGTCACCACAGAGATGAAGCATGAGTCCTACCAGGTTCTGCTGGAGGTTCATAGGAGCCTTCTGCTGCATTCAGATGAACTGCTATTAAATTCAGCTGTTGAGCTGAGTACTCATCTCCAGACTATTAATTAATGTTGCTGGAAGCACAGCACTGTTGTCTTTCACCTGTAGCTGCCCAGGGAACAAAAGAAGTGGACTGGGCAATCGATGGCATTCGTTTTCATGACACTGCAGAAATGCAGCCATCGTTTGTAAGAGATATAAAACAAGTCATCTATGCAAACTGGCAGGGAAAAGCTGAAAGGCATCGCTGTTGCCGACACAGATCAATACTTACACGATGCCTATGGCTGGTTCTACAATCCACATTGATAATGCATCGTGTAACCTGACTCCAGAAACCAGGGCTTAACTCTGGCAAGCAGAGTTTTTCCTCGCAGAAACCCCCAAGGAACTCCTCTATGACCTCATTTCCCTCTTTCAAGAGAGCCTTTATTCAATATTTCCCCCCCCAAACACACACATTCCTTAAAATCAGCGTCTCTGACCACAGTTTGCAAACAACCCAACTCCAGCAGAAGCCAGGCTAGTGACAACCAGAGCCGTGTAAGCTAAAAGCTAACAATCATGGTTGCTAAAGCCTCTGCATTTGGGACCTGTAATGTTCCTGCATATACATTGATGAGCATCCTTTGGGTCTTGTTGTATTTGAAATGCTTCAGTGCCCGCTCTGCTATGCCTCGGGCTCTTATAATAAACTCTTGTAGCTAAGCAACAGTAACCTCAGCCCAAATGCTGTGGCAAGAGCAAGTTATCCTGCAGGAAACCCGTCCTCTCAACCAGCTCTGGACCGCTGGCACCAGCTTATCCTCACTGTTGACCACATCTCTTAGCACATACTGGGCTAAAGAAATTCAGACTGAAAAGAGATGGAGAAACAAGGCAATGAACGGGCAAAGCTGCCTGCAAACACTATGGGTGCTGCAGAAGGGAGGGCTGGTGACACAGGGGGGAAAAATAAACTTTCCTGTGCACGGATGAGGATGTGGCAGGATTGTCCTGTGGCAGGCAGTGTATGTGGAAGCAATTCAGGAGGAAGGTAATACTTTGAAGCTGGGTGTGCTTACCATCTTGGGAAAACCTCAACTGCCTTCAGATCAAGCCCAGAAGAAATCAGAATCAGCAGGTGAGGTTAGGACAGCGGGCCTACACTCAATGTTACTGAGAAACAAACATATAAAAATGATCTGCAGGGCTGGGAACTCATGGCCTTCCACTTGCTGGGGAAAAAAAAAAAAAAAAAGCAGAAGAGTATCAGCAAGGTTAAAGAAATACAGACAGGAAAGTTTTTCTAACACTCAAAATGGGAGAAAATCCAGATCCAACCACAGCTGGTCCTACAACTGCCAAACCATTTATAAATCCTCCAACACTCCCATTTTAATAGATGTCAAGAAATGTGTCTCCAGAGCTGAGCTATACTCTCTTGTGAACAACCACAAACCCAAAGATCTCTACAGTGTTTCTGGCAGAAAGTGTCACTAAAGTGTAAGTAAAAGTGGCCACAATAAGCGTTCAACTGTGGGCACATGTCAGAGGGTTATTTTGTGTAAGAAAGCAGGGCAGGGAAAAGTACAAAATGCAGTCAATTTATCAAGCACATAAACCACGTGCACTGCACCCTGGGGAAAAAAAAAAAAAAAGCAGAAGAGTATCAGCAAGGTTAAAGAAATACAGACAGGAAAGTTTTTCTAACACTCAAAATGGGAGAAAATCCAGATCCAACCACAGCTGGTCCTACAACTGCCACACCTGACATGGAGGCTAAAGAGGAATCATGAGGAAGAGTTTAAAAAAAACCCCTCTGTTAACATAAACAAACATTTAAGAGAAGGCTGCCCCTTTCTGGGGGTCAGACTGAAATTCTATCATGTAGTCCTGGAGTAGTTGACTGGTGAAGCACCACTTCTGCCTTCACTCTTGTCAGAACCACTTGGTAAAGCCCTGACTGAGCACTAACATCAGCCCCAACGGTGCTTTTTGCTCCAAGGCAGGCCTCGGTCACAGCCTGGTCAAGCTGTATAAAGACCTGCAGGCACTTTTTGGCCAAAAGATCAGGAAAAATAACTTTTTTTCATCTGCGTGGAGCTCTGAGGTAGGAATAAAATGCCATTTGGCAGCATTCCTGAAGCAAAGTACATGCACCATCAAATATAAGTGCAGCACTGAGATATTCCAGCTGCTGCCACCCAACAGGCTAATGCATTTCTCTTCTATCACCTTCACTCTGCTTTTTGTAAAACATTTACAGGCATTTATGAATTAAGCCTCACACCACACTCGTGCTCTAGGAAAGGGCTGGCCAGAGAGACACAGCAGCTCAGTAGTTAAGATGCCAGGCTAGAAGCCACGGTCACCAACCCACCGCCTTGTCCTCCAGACCTGCTGCAAGGACAAAGACATCAGAGTGTGCCAGGCAGCCTGTGCCCACCTGCTGGGAGCTCTGTCAATTTTAGGTCAATAATAACATTTTAATTTCCTTTTCAGATGGAGATGGGTGGTCACGTCAAGGTAGCACAGGAACTTGGTAGCAGATGCAAAACCAGAGAGGTTTCCAACCTGATGCCCTAAGATCGTGTATTTTAGCACTCACTAGAATTAATTTTTGTTCCTCATACCTTCTCAGCCGTGAAATTCATAGTTAATTCTTGCTGTGGAAATCATAAAAGCTTCCCGTTACAGGCACCTGAAGCTCAAGTCTTAAGCCCAAATTTAGGAACTGACGCTATCATCAATGACTGAGCAGCTGTCCCTGCTTTTGGTCAGGATTTACAGAGGCTCTACCAGGGACATTACCCTCAGGCTATTCTCTGCCTAGCAGGAGACATCTTTATGGGGACAGATGCAGCTGATTTGCAGAACTCGCTGACAGAGGACTCCATGAAGGTGAAAAACCTACATGGGTTCAAAGAAGGTATAGACAAATTCATGGGGAACTGGTCCTTTGGCAGCTACTGCAGGCCTGGGGTCAGGTATCTCATCCCTGGACATCTCTGAGCAGGTGGCTGCTGCAAGGGGATGCCACAACCAGGCTCTCTATAAGCTCTCTCTGCTTCTTGTCCTCTTTCCCTAGGCATTCAGGACTTCCCATTACACTGCCTATCTGCTGGTCTGAAACAGCCACGGCAATTCCTTTGTTAGAAGGGAGACCATAAAAAAAAATTGTGATGTAAACAATGTATGAACTTTAGCTATTTCTCAAAAATAAAACTTTCAACTAGTAACCTCAGAGCAGAAATATTTTATTTCTGCATAATAAACGTGCAAGGCTCTTGACTCATCTCACAAAGTGACTGAGAACCATAAGGTATGGTGTGATCTAACTTTAGAATTATCATATAAGACTCCAAATTTATTTTATTAAAGGGAGCTATAACTAAATTTTGATGCCATTAGATCATACAATTAAATATTGGCTTGCTTACAGGCCCTTGTGTTTTGCCCCATGTAAAAAGGACTGTACCCACCAATAGATGGCTTCTGAGATTTTCGCCTGCAGGATGTTTAACAGCTACTGACATAAGAAATAAATCCTTAAAATCTAAACCAAATGATTTTAACCTATAGAAGTGAATTAAAGGAAGTTGTGGGTTGATATGGGGACCTCCTAAATGTTTGCAACTCAGTGCATTCTAAACCCTTCCAGGTGAGTGAAAAGTATTTAACTTTAGCTTTCTTCCCTTTCCAAAGGAGGTGATAAATTGCACTTTCTGTGTTTTCTGAGGAAATAAAAAGAATACAGAAGAGGAAATACATTAAACTTTTCCATATCATCATGTAAATCACATTAACATGATCAATCCAACTAAAAAACATTTAGTCTCAGTAGATCGATTATTTTTGGATCTCAGAAGATATAGCTGAGCAATACAAAAGCAGAGTTTTTGAGGCAGAGGGCTTGGGACCCGTCAGATGTTCAGAATTTGATGGCCACAATTGGAAAATTACTTCTTTCCTAACACACAACAAACCACCCCAATATAACCTGGTTCTTACAGCAGCCAGAAAAAACAATGAACTCCTGAACTTTAGCACTGTAGATAAAGCCTGGACTGATTTTCTCAGTTCAGTGCAAAAAAACCTTGTGGAAGCAAAGCACAGCAATATTAAAGATCCATTAGAGGTGATGTTTTACCCAGAATGGCTCAATATTTGCATCTGTATTAACGTGTGAGCCAACACACAGACTCAACCATGAACACTGGGCTTTAAAAATAAACAAAGGCCCGGTACAGCTTTCTATTAATAAATAATGACAATAACAATAAAGCAATAAAACATAGGCTATTTAATTTGCTTTTCTAGGAGTCAGTCCACATAGGATGCTTTCAGAGGGAAACATTAACCATTATTATTAGCTGCCCATGAAAAGCTAAAGAGAAAAACACAGCCATACTGTAGGCTGCAAATAGTAAAAAATAAAATATAAAATAAATATTATATATATATAAAATATAATATATATATAAATAAAATAAAAAATAAAACCACCAGCTTTGCTCTCTCCTTGAGAGAGAGAGGGGAAAAGGGCAAGAAAGGAAAAGGTTATATCCCGGAAATCAGTTCACTGGGCTTTTAGGTTGTGGCTGTATCTTCCCTGTTTGGTCCTTCCCTGTGCCAGGGAATGCCCGTTTGTGCCAGAGCAGGCAAGGAAGAGCCATGTCCTCCCTGCAAGCAGCACCTGGCTGGAGATGCCTCTTTGGCTGTGCTGAGGGCTGGGCACAGAGCAGCAGCCTGGGCTTTCTTTCATGTTTTCCTATGAGTGATACTACTGCAGCCACGTTCTCCAGAGTGAAATCTGGGGATATGTCCTGGGGAGGAAATGCAGGACTCAATGCAGAGTCACAGGTGTTGTGATCTGATTTGATCTTTGTCCAGCTTTGGAGTCCTCAGCACAGGAAGGACATGGACCTGTTGGAACAGATCCAGCAGAGGGCCAGGAGCACCTCTGCTATGAGGACAAGCTGAGAGAGTTGAGGTTGTTCAGCCTGGAGAAAAGAAGGCTCCAGGGAGACCTTATAGCATCTTTCCAGTACCTGAAGGGGGCCTACAAGAAAGCTGGGGAGGGACTCTTTGCAAGGGCATGAAGTGATAGGATGAGGGGCAATGGTTTTAAACTAGAGCAGGTTAGGTTTAGATTAGACATTAGGAAGAAATTCTTTACAATGAGGGTGGTGAGACACTGGAACAGGTTGCCCAGAGAGGAGGTGGAGGCCCCATCCCTGGAGACATTCAAGGCCAGGTTTGATGAGGCTCTGAGCAATCTGATCTAGTTAAAGACATCCCTGCTTACTGCAGGGGGGCTGGACTAGATGACCTTTAAATATCCCTTCCAACCCAACATATTCTATGATTCTATGATTCAGGAAGTGCTTTTGAATATTTTGTCCTATAAAAACTTATTTTCCCCACATCTTGCAGGATGGAAAAAATTCCTTTTAATTATGTTAGGTAAAAATGAGTTCCTGTTACCCAAAGGATGCTGCCTCACTCATGAGGGCAGGGGGAGTGTTCAGCCTTCCCTGTGGTGTGTCCTGGGCAAGAGAAGAATGACTAATCAGCTGCTGGTGGCATTTTGAGATTGCTTGCTTTCATTTCTCAGATTGCTACTGAAATCCATAATGATATAAGGTGACTCCAAGATCAGACAGACTCTGATTTCTCAGTGGAGCTCTACCTTGAATTTTCCTTCATTAAATATATATATATGCACACATGTATATTATATACATATATTAAAAAATGGATCCTACTCCAAAAGCCTAGTAAAGTTGATGAGATGGCTCCCCTTGGCTTCTGTGGGCACAGGTTCAAAATATTAATCTGATTATCCTTATGGCTCAAATTCAGCAAGGTTGTTAAGTATATATCTAACTGGAGGTATCTGAACAGTCCCATTATGATGATTCATGGATTTAAAAATAGAAATATGTTTAAATGCTTTCTTGAACTTGGGTCTAAAGGAAATCAATACATGTCATGCCTCTCACTCATGAAATATTAAGGGAAAATACATAATTTATTGTGCTTTATGTATGCATATGTACTTAGCACTGATTATTCTGTAATAAGGCCATACATAATTTAAATTGTATAGCGTTCACCTTTTTTTTTTTTTTTTGGAGGGTGTGGGGGGAAAGACATCTTCATTAAAGCCAGAACAGCACACTTTTTTTGATGATGTGGGGATTTATTTTACTCTTTCAAATTATGGATGCCTGGATAATAATTCTGTTTGCAAATATTCAAAAGCCCTTTTCTGGAGAGAAAAAAATCACAGCCTCTTCTACCGCTCTGGGAAGGGAGCCTGAAACCTCTGAGTGGCTGCAAACCGGTGGCTGGGCAGCACAGAGGTCTGTGCTGGCCTCTGCTGATGGGCAGGACCACAGCTAGTGCCCAAATCACTGCAAGAGCCTCCGGCCATCCCTCAGGACCATCCCTCACCAGCAAAGCTAAATATTCCTTCTTGCATTTAAGGTTGCAACCAGCTGGATAGGAGAAAAGGGAGCCTGTGGTAGAAAAGCCCACATTATTTATTCACTAGGGAGAATAACTGTCCTTATTAAGGTTTATGAGCCAGTTTTTGTTTCTGGTTCTTGTTTGCCGATGACATCATGCTGTCTGTGAACCTTCCAGTGATGTATAAAGGACTCACTGAGCGAAGCGATCAAGGACAGGCTTAACTACATTTATGCAAAGAAGTGCATTTCTACTCTGCCACGCGCATCGGGGAGTGTGTCATTAACCTGCTGAAAGTCAGCATGTGTTTAAAAGCATTGCTCAGCCAGAAGATGCGTGACATATTTAGCACCTGCCTCATATGGATGTGTTTTAAAAGCTTTGCTGCCCTTTCTCACAACACGACTCCCTCCTGCTCACACCTGGGACAGGCTTTGTCTCTGCTGGAGAGGGCTGTTCCCAACAATTCAGATACCTCGGATACCAGCTTTGCCCCAGGCTGCCCATCTCCTAGCAGCAAGGGGATGGTTCTCCACTGAGGTGGGAGAAAGGGCGAGAATAAACAGGAGGAAAGAAACACCTTGGCTTTGTGCAGCAGAGCAATGCAGTTATGGAGAGATCCCTCTGAGGCAGGTTCCTCACCTCTGGAGCTGGCTCCGTGGCAGCTCACGTGTCCTCTCGCACTTCCCCACCACTCTAGCAGAGGGAATTAGCTCTAAAGATGATGCAAGGGGCATTCAGTGCATCCAGATCTGCCCAGTGGGGATGCTGCCATAGCACTAAAAAGCCTTGCTGCTTCTCCATCCTGTTCTGGATTCCTTTTGCTGCATGGAAATGAGTTAAGCAACACAACCACCATCAGGTAACAGCAGGGAATACTCTGAAACTTCCCTGCTTTCCAGCCTGTGTGCATGTACACACAAACATGTACAGTTCTTGGTAAGCAAACAGCTATTAAGCGAATATCGATGCTCCTTTCCTCTCCCAGCCTTCCACAATTACTCAAAAAATCAAAATAAAGTTCTTAAGGCCAGACTTACCAGCTTTGCCACGGGCAAATCTTACAGCCTGAAAGTCTCTGGAGGGAGAAAACATGTGGGGGGCAGTTCTTCAAGGCGTGCTCTGTGTCGAGCCCCACGTCCTGCCCCGCAGCAGAGCTGCTCTGCTCTCACATACCTGGGACTTCACTGCAGGAGAAGAGCAGAAAATGCCTTCAGTGATGTTCGGATCTCACCAAGCTGCAAGCACACAGACGTGACTGAGGTTGTGCTCTCAGTAGGGGGTCACCCTCGAGCAGCTTCTGCAAATCATCTTTTACCTTTCTTATTGTGAATGGGGGTTTCAGCCCACTGTTTCATTTTTCTTAGAGTCATCTAATTCTTTGACTCCTTAAGTTTGTGGAAAACAAAAAAATAAAATCACCAATTTTGATTCAGTTTTGAGTTCAAGCCAATCCCACTGTGATTTCACGTGGCTTCTGGCTGATAATGATGAAGTAGGCAAACTTTATTTAAGGACTTTGGAAAGAACCATTAATATATTTTTATGTTGCAGATGATTTGCTCAAAATGTCCCAGCAGTAGCATAGTGGGATATAAATACTCAGCACTGGTAGTTCTATTCACCAAATTATTAACACCAGAGAGTTAAATATTTCACCCATGACTTCTCTATAGCAATCATTTACTAAGCATGCAATGATGAACACCTGGAAGAGTACAAACCTCCCAGGTAGCTGCTTGGAAAATGCCTCTGGAAAGTCATTGGGAATTAATCTGAGCCACCTGAAAAGCAGGAGGCACATCCCCAGCTGCGAACGATTCACGCTGTGCTGGTAAACAAGGCCACCTCCCCTGAAAACACCAGACATGCTCAGGTCCTGGCAGTCAACTGGAATAACAATTTGGAAAAATAAGAACAAAGCTGAGGCTGGGACTGAACATGTAGGTCAAAAAGGTAGGAAGCAGGAAAAAAAGGAAAAAAAGCAGGAAACTATTTGCTGCACTCACATCTTTTTTTTATTCTGTGGATACAGGGGTCAATGGCATTATACTCAAGTCAGGAGCACAGTTCAGTATGTTTCCTACCTCTATCCACTTCTAACCTTAGATTGGTAAAGATAGGTGGAGAGTTCCCACTCCCTGACCAAGCCAAAATAAGTCTCCCATTTCTTTGCTGAGCCTCCATAGCGCATCTAGTCTCCGTCTACATCACTTCTTCACCAAACTCACTGACTTGCTGTGTACACAGATGGATGCAGTATTACCAAACACCCTGCAAAATTAGACCTAGAAAACCTTTATGGTATTTTTTTTTTCTTCCCCTAAGTATGTAATTTAAGTGCTGCCTGGAGTTACGTTATTTTCCTAAAACTAAAATGCACCACTGTCATGTGCAGCTACAAAGGAGTGGTGGTAGATGGCGCTACATGAACATGAAATTGGTTTTTAACGCTCTACACTAAATATTTAATGTTACATTTCTTTACACACAAAGTGCACATGAGCAGTGGCAGTATTTTAATTAGTTTTTTACACTTGCATAAATAATATATTGAAAATAAAAATCAGGAAGCCAATTTATTGAGACGTTGGAAGACAAAAAGAATCTTTGTGATTCAACTCTCAGGGAAAAACTCCGGTACAGTTGCAAATGTCCCCCCTTAGCCAAGAGCTGAAGGGTGGGAGCAAGAGGAGGTGGTTGCAGGTAACACACTGAAGTCAGTAATTTCTAATTTCCTGGATCCCAAAATACCACCAGCAGAGCATGCTGTTTCTAGTCGTAAAGCTGCTAGAATAAAGTATTTAAACAGCACTGGCAGGTGCAACAACAGCAGAGGGAAATTTCCATTTGACCTAAACCACTCAGGTCCTGGGTGGTGGGGGTCAGCTGGCAAGGCAGCCTGCTGCAGGAGAAGACATCCTCAAACCACAGCGGGAAGGGAAAGAGCCACATAAATAGATTTAAGTGTATAGAGTGAAAAGAGCACCCAAAGCACATCACATCAGTAAGCACACTGGGGACTAAAATTTGCAGAGACCCATGATAATGTGAAATGTATAGAGCAACAGCAACAAAAAGCTCACCATTTTCTCTTAACAAGTATCATCCTCTTCACTCCTATTCTGTATGAAAAATGTTCCTACTGACTCATAGCAATGTTCCCTGCATCTCTCCCACACCTACACTTAGATACTAAAAGAGCAAATGTGATCAGGAATGTGAATTTACTTTGGGTTTTTTCTTTCATGTTAGTGTCAGTTAGATCAGTGATTGTCTGAAACCAGCCTTTGACCTGCTGGACCAGCTTTGCATTTGGGACTCCTCTAGAAAGTGCATTGGGGTAATGTCTTAAGTGGTGAAAATGCCTGCTAAGGAGCAAGGGGAAACAAGGCAGCACCTGGTTTGAGAGAAGAATATTAAGAACTAAGCCACAAGATTTTGTAAACTGTAGTCCTTCATACAGCGAGTGCAAGAGGTTTGCTTCGTCCTCCACATGCATGGATTAAACCAACATAAACATCTTTTCTCCACTGGCGATTTAGAAACCAGTAGCACACAGAGACAGCGTGAAGAGCAGGGAAGCTCAGCACCAAAGCTAAAAAACCCAGAGGAGACAGAGCAGCAATGCCAAGAGGCGTTCACAGAGCAACCATCTCTTCCATGTTCATCAGCACTGCAACTGCCTTGGGAGGACAAAGTCATGCTCTGGCCAAAGAAACTGCCAGTGTCACCCTGTCCCTTCTTCCCACTGGACTCATACAGGCATTCTTCTGGTTGGTGCCCAGAGCTTCCCTCCAAGCTTTACCTTGGGATCAGCATGGTGCGGTGACAGCTGGTGGAGCCCCATCTGCCAGCTGGGCCCTGCAATCTTCCACTCCTCCTCCTCTCTATAAACCTCCATCCCCACCTCCTCCTCACAGCATTCAACAGCGAAGCGAGAGAACTCCTGGAGAGCCTTCCTTGCAGAACTGAAGCGGGCATCATCTTTATGACATTCACTGCATTATTAAATCTGCAGGATCTGAACCCTATTTAATAACATGCTTGTTCCAAGCAGAGGCAGTTAATCTCCCACTATCAGTTCTTAACCTTCAAAATATTTGTACTCTAGCTGTGAGGTTTGTATGGGCTAAGCCATAATTAGAAAGTTTAAGAAGCACCCAGGGAAGCTTCCTGAGCTGTCCTGCATTTCCTCATTTAAGTTCACAGGTCAAATAAAACCTGTTGTCCTGTTCTCTAAAAGGAGTTTGATATTTCCTAAAACTCAGTAAGCTGGCGAGGGAGACTAAAGTGGGAAGAAATGCTAACTGTACTGGGGAGGAAAAAACACTTCCCAAAGCTTACTTTTTTAGTTCTGCAGAGGCTTTGAGAAGTGTTAAGGAATTCTGAGAAGTCTTTTCTAAAAGACACATTTAAAAGCAGGAAAAACAATGACAACAAAAAGTTATTTAACAGTAAGGATGGCAGCAATTGCTCATGAAGTGGCTGTGAGCACCCAAGCTGGCAATGACAGTCCAGACGTGTGAAAGGGATGGAGGGAGGGAAGAGAAGACGACTGGCAATTCCCTTTTGTGCAGTTGTGTAAACCTTGCCTGGTGAGTGGTGAAATACTGCAGGAGATAGAGCTCGCAGCTCATGCATCCTTCCCCCGTGGGATGATGCTCACGTGAGGGTGATGCACAGCTGTGAGCTGCATCTCCCTCAGTTCCAATTCCTGCCATCCTTCCCAGTGCAGGAATTAAACCAAGAGAGTCACGTCAAGAAGAGATGTGCATCCACCCTTTGGAGTCCCCAGTGCTGTTGATGCATGATGACACCTTGAGCTACTCCTTCCAACTTCAATAGCAAAAGAGCAGGAAAAAGGTAGAGGCTGGCCCGTGTTTGAGACTCCTTGTCTGCAGGGCTGCTGTCACTGACAGCCAGCTTCCCATTCCCAAGGAAAAGTGACCACAAAGCACTTGAAGGAAAGCAACTCTGTTCAGGTCAATGCTTCACCTATTTCTTTCCACCCATGGAGATTAACACCCATGCACCTAACATGGCCTCAAACTGCTTTTCTGCAGATAAAGTGGAGCAGTCACATGGCTCTGCCACAGAGGAGGCAGAAAATCTTCCACAGGGTGGTTGGTTGAGAGGTGGACACATTCTAGCAGTGAGAATGGTGGCTATCTGCTAAGCCACAGATGTGCAGGGACCATTTACAGCCAGGCTCTTGGTGACAGACCCTGCCACCTCCATGTCTCATAGTCATTTCAGTCCTCCTTTGCATCATCCACCACCTTTCAAGCCCTGCACCCTTTCTACAGACTCAATGAACTCCACCCTGAGCTAATGCCAATGTCATGTCCCTTTCAACTAGTGCCATTCTCGCTCCCTGTCCCCAGTTCCATGGCAAAAAGCAAGTGAGGAGCAGAGAAACCAAGACAAGGGCATGCAATGTGTCTCATTGTCACTTCACAAGTCTGCACAACTCGAATCACCCAAGCATCCCAGACTTCGTGGACTCCTTAGAGCCCTTTTAGGCTTGTGTATTCAACCTGGCAGATTACAGGTGGCAGTTATAGATATCCTACTACTGTGTATATCTATTCTTTCCCTAGAAGTTCCCCATGCAAGCCCTCCAACTTGTCAGCAAGTAGCCTGCTACTCTAGATTTGGGCAAAGGATCCAGTTCTGTTAAATTGACAGGCTGGATAAAATATAGTTCACACACAAGAAAAAAAACCAAAACCAACGATAATATGAAGGACTAAAAGACAACTAGTGGTTGAGTATTAGAACAAAGAGGGAAGGGTTAAGGGCAAATAGAAGTTTTCAAAAATTTTACTAGATTAAAAAGATTTTCAAAAAAAAACCCAAACCAAAACAAAACACAAATCCCAACATTTTTCAATATTTCAATTAATATAGAGTAAGTATCTCTATTTCAAGTTAAGGGAACAATCTTGCACTAGAACAAACAAGAAAATTACCATTCATGCCCACAGACCCAGCATCTGTTAGCTGCAGATAACCTACAGCAGGGCTGGAAGTTTCCCTACATCATCTTTGTGGGCAACAGGAAAGCATAAGCTCGCAGAGGAAAGCAGGGACATTTCCTGGGTTGTGAGAATAACATCGGGGAAAGGCATCCACAGGCCACTACAAAGAGATAGGGGGCATCTTGGAAGGGGACAAAATAGCTGTAAAGCTGTAGTGCTCCAACTTTAGCAACTGGCAGGAACTGAAAGTCTGTTTTCCCACATTTAGGAGAACCATAAATAAGGAAGTTTGGAGAATTAGCACACCCGTGCAGATGGAGTACTTGAGAGAGAATCGGGTTTGTGGACGTACAGGAAATAGTCACATTCAAAGCTACTACAAAATTATTAATTAAATATTGTAATGTATTCATAGCATATCTCTTAATTTGGATCCATCACCTGAAATCGTAGTTGTAACTATAGGTAAACAAGTAAAGGAAATTTGTAACATTAACACCAGATTTTTAGAAGTAAATATTCCAGGCAAACTTCTGAATAGCCTGTGCTCAGTTTTTTCATGTATCTTATCCTGCTTCAAGGGTGAAGCTGTTCCAGCAGGCTGATACAGAATTCATCTGGGAAAATGCTGGAGGGAAGTCTAAGATTGCAAGTACTTTTTGTGTGTGTCCCCCTTCCTCTGTAGTTCCTGTTATTTGCCTGCACAATTGTGTCGTAATTTAAGTTAATCTCAAAAGTATTAGTGAGCCCTTTGTATCTTCTATCTCTACGTAAATGGCTGGAATTCCAAACGATGATCATATCAAAAAATGTCACTTTCTTGCCCGGATAAATAGGGAGAGCTGTGTGTCTTCAGCAACTGCGCAGTGTCAAGCTCCTCCTGCATTTCTCAGTGCTGAGGGGAACAGACAATAAAGCTCCATTAACTGCTCTTGCCCTTGAGCCGTCACACCCTTATCTCAGGCTGTATTTTAAGATAAAGCAGGAGGAGGAACACACATGCTTTCTTTTACAGCTCCAGACGATAATCGCTTACATCGAATCACAGCGATGGAACCCATGGCTTTAGAAGATCAATCCAGTTTTATGTTTGCTTTGTTTATTCCAGGGCGAGGGAGGGCTTCAAGGTTCACGAGTAACATCAGAAACACAAGAAAACCTATTTCTATGTGACTCTGAAAGAAAGTGTTTCTTTTAACCTCGCTTGTTATACAAAGATAATCACAAATACATTTCACCTTCACTGTTAGTTACAAATCCAGTTAAACTGCTGCATTAACATGTAGCAGGCCTTAGAAGACCACAGATAATAACACATACAATAGATAAAAGGAAAACTATTTTAACCATGAGGGTGATCAAACACTGGAGCAGACAGCACAGTTTCCATCCTTGGAGATGTCCAGAACTCCAGCGGACGAGCTCCTGAGCAGCCTGGTCTAACTGGACTTATAGATAATTTCCAGTGGTTCCTTCAGGCCTCAATCATTCTACATTTCTATTTCATTTCTGACATTGTTGACTTCCCAAAACCATAAGAGAAAGTTTCACAAAGGATTAGCTCATTGTAAACAGCTGGTAAATACTTAACCCATCACCTGCTGGTTTTGAAGCGGTGAAGCTCTACACAAGGTTATTGGACCCTACATATCAGTAATGTTACAATGCTAGAGCTTTGACAGGAAACACTTCTGTTAGCCAATAGATTTCTTCAAGACAACAAAAATCCCTCCTTACCATGTTCAACAAACGCCTATTGTGCCTTTTTTCCCCCATGACAAACAGCAAAGAGAGGGGAAAACCTCCCTGGAGCGCTGCGGAGTGCCAGCAGGGCCAACAGGGTGGAGGGTGTTCAACTTGGGTCTTTCTTCTCCCTGCCCTACCTCTTTCAAGCAGGGCAAGTCACATGCCAGAGGTCTGTCTGCCCAGCGAAATACTACCATTTGTGTGACGGCATCGAGATGATCTGGCCACAGTCCTGTTGAGTTAGTCAAATAATACGACTCTGACATCTTCTCCAGAGAATGAATAACACATGTAGGAACAGGCAGCCATTCAGACGCGTAAAAGGAAACACAAAGCTAGGCATTCTCCTTGGAAGTTCAGGGAAAAAAGAGAAATTTGCCTTCAAACTAGAGCCTTTAATTTGTAGCCTAACCCACAGCCCTCCCCTCGTATCTAAAGGGCAGAACTTCTAATGAGGTCATTTGGGAATGCATAGTTAGCATATTTTTTAATCTGTATGCTTAAAAGTAGATTTGTTTTCTTAACAAGCGCGCTCTCATCAACCTGACGTGTTACAGCCACAAAGATCAGCCTATTTTTATAACTGCTTTGAATCAGGGAGACTCTCTCCATCTGAAGAAGTTACATCTTTCAAAATATAATTACAAGAAGCACGATAAACAGCATCCCATAAGGCTTTGAAAAGTATGATGCACTTCTATTTTTTGCAGTTATTTCTCCTCTGAAGAGATTACAATAGAGAATAAATAGTTTATGTACATTATTAACCAATTTGTTTCAATAAGACTACACAACCAACAAATTCCTGCATTAAAGTCTCCAGAAAAATATTCTACTACCAACAAACTCCTACATGAAAACCTCCAGCGTAACTCTCTACCATCAACACATTCATATCAAAAAACTTCACATTATCCCTAAGATTCCAACTCAAAACCCAGCTGGACACAAAGACCCACTATCCCAACAACAGCTAAAACATCCCAGTGATCACTGTAAATGTAAAATGAGGAGTGAGCTGTGATTTTGTTGGTATGTGTCAATGCAGAGCTGGGTTTGAAAGCTGCTAAGTGCATACCTTACAGTTTCATGTGGCATTCACTGAAAAAATCAGTATTTGTGCTTGGAGACGTGCAGATAGAGAAGCTTATTTTTTTAAGGAGGCCCAAAGAAACTGCACTTCAGTGCCCTGAAGTCGAGGGTAATCAAGGTGACCTGCATCTCCTGGGAAACATCTTCTGCTCCAACCAGAACTTCTGCTTGCATTACCAACCTGCAGACCCCTACCCAAGCAGAGATTCGACCCTGAAAACCTGAAAAGGTACAAGTACCATTTTCCAAGTGAAAATTCAGCATACTCAGGACTTTATAGCCACAGTCACAACAATACATCTCATCACGAAATTAGAGCAAAATCTTCATTTCACCCTGTTAAGTTTGCCTGGCTGCAGTGCTCATACACAGAGCCTTTAATGCTGAATACAGGTCTTGCTGCAGAAGGTGAGAATTACAGAAATAAATTAAATTAAAAAAAAAGCAGGTAGATAGCCAAACCCACTGCCTTCTTACGAGGCTAGAACTGGCATTTATTTCTGGGTAACTTTCAGGAACAACATTTGCAAGCTTGATAAAATGTTTACAATTCTTCTAGCAGGGGATTCTCATTCCTACAAACTTTAACCACTGATTAAAGTTATTAAAGAACACAGTCCAAACACACCATTGAAAAGTAAACACAGGGAAACTAATCAGTATATTCCATTCCAGTGTAAGATGATACCTTATATATTATTGCAGAAGGTAAAACCCAGCCATGCCATACCGGTTATGTTTTACCAAACTCCTCTAATTACTCCTTTTCTTTCCCTGACTAGTGGGAGGGCCAGTAATGGGCCACAGCTGGTGGCATTTAATGTTAAACTGCTCCAAGCAGCTGCAGCCCTGGCTTCACTTTGGGCACAGCTTTAATTAGCTGTGATAGTTTGGGTGTAATTACAGTTTAAACCTTCTTTTTTATATATATAAAGAATTATTAACAGGCTCTCTGTGAAAAGGGATGTGAATTTTAAAGTTGCCATATTAAAAAGGGTAGATGTAGGTCTTTCCTAAAGAAAGCCTACATTTTAGGCATATTCTGAATTTTAACGCCTATGTTGGCAAGAGTTTTTATGGCACAGGAGTTGGGGCGAAGAGTTTGCAGGTTACTGGTGCAAAGGCTTAACTTCTGCTGCTCACCATCATACGATGCTACCCAGGCAGATATCCCCAGTAAGGTCACTGGAGCTTCTCCCTTCCTTGGGGAACGGTGCGAGCAGCAAGACATTGTAGGGCACAAGCCTGGAGGTCCAGAATGTAGATCCAGAGTAGGACTTTTCCACACTCCTCTGGTTTACAGGCTTTTAAAACGGTGAAATGCACATTACTGGCCATACAAACCCACAGGCAAAACATCAATTAAAAAAATTAAAATTACTAAGACAGCTCGGAAATGCTGCAAAATAGCGTTTCAATGGCTCTGTGATCATTGCAGAGGTATGGAAAGCACTTCCCACATGGAGTAATCCTCACCATTCAGAATAATTTGCTATTTAACTGAGAATTTAAAGGAGGCTCAAGATATCACTAACCTGGTCTTCTGAAAAACCTATTTCCAGTCTGCCAGTCTGTCTGGGAGAACATTGGTTAAGTTTGCCAACCAGAAAGCCAACCTTCACCCAGAAAAAGTATCCAATTTACTGGCATTTCAATATAATGCTCTCTCATTATCCAATTATACTTCATTTTGAGACAATCTTCCCTGGCAATAGCTCATTGTAGCCTGTGAAAAGTTTACTGCTCAGACACGCTTCCATTTGGTCCAAATTTTCACTAAAAATAATTGTAAATATTGTAAAAACAGAATTTAAAAAATATATCTTTTTATAGAGAGACTTGTTACCATACAGCTTCCTCAAATGCAGGCAGATCCATTGCTTATAAGCTGGCATTGATATCCAATAATACTATTAGCTTCAGCTCCTATTTTTTCACTTTGGATGCCCAGTAAAGTGGTATTACTGATTTTTGAATCAGCACTGCCTCCTTTTGAGGCTAGTGGCTTTTTATGATAGTTATGTCTTGTCATACTACATCATTGCAAAAGAAATCAACTGGGAAAAAAAATATCACATTCTTGATGTAGTATATCCACTGCATGGGACATAGTCTTCTTCAGAGTTCATCTACTTTACGCTTCTAAATACCATCCTTGAATTGCCTTACATCTCCCATCTTTATTTAAAGTGGCCTTGAGCTAATATTTATTAACTTTTCCACTGAAAACAGAAACTCTTTGCTTGCAAACACTGCAAACTTTATGTACACATCTGTACATATAAAAATCTGCACATATAGAGCTTAGAGCTTGATCCCTGTTACTCCAATTTTGTACTTGCTTTCATTCTGCTTAGTGTTCCAGAAAACTCAAAGGAGGCCAAAGAAAATCAGCGACACTTGTATCAAGAAAAGGCTTTTTTTGAGTTTTAACTTATCCAACGTTTTTGCTATGAAATGAACCATACAGCCCAAAACAGCTTTACCAGCCTGTAACACATCGGGTGGGAACATAATAACCTTTTTTCACTTACCCAGGTAAGGAATACCCCAGAGACATATGTATTGACTTTATAGATATATATATAAAAAAATATATTTAATACCTGGTGCAGCAATGGTAACCCCTGTTATCTTCCTGCCTCAGTTAAGCAAGCAGTCAGAGGTGAGATGCCCAAGATGAGCCACCGGTTCACGCAGCAGAAGGCAGGGAGACAGTTTAACTCTTTAGCACGTGGTTTTCCATTCCTGGTGCCAGCCATTGTTACTGGAATAACCCCGTGGTTTCTCCCCAGCTTTGCAAGGATGCTGTGTGTCTTCTGGTGGTTCACAAGCTCGGTTTTCCCTGGATTTTGCTGCCTGCAGAGTTCTGAAGAGGTTTTCCTATCTGGTTCCCTGACATCCTTGGGAGAAAGAGCAGGTAACCTCCAACTTGTTTGCTTGTAGGAGCAGCACCGCCTCTTCTCACACACAGGCATCATTTTAAAGAAATAACCATGGAAGGGAGAGTTCAGAGTGGCAGAATAACTTATCCAGAGAGCAAGGGTTAAGACATAATGCCTAGTCAGACAGGAACTCTACTTCTGAATTCATTTTACTTATGTCCAGCTTAATGTGCCCTTACAGGCATTTTTATGCCATTTCTGTGGTTTGTATATTTTGACTGCAGTACCGATTTATAAAAATCACCGACAAATACCATTTGAGACTTGGGACCCCATCTTCCCATTACAGAGTCAGCTCCGAGAAAAGGATATTTCAGATATTTTTAACAAGTATTGTGGGGTCCCACTAAAGACCATATCCAGATTTGCCTGTGGAAGAGTTCCTTACACAAGACAAGCCCCACCTCAGCATCAGCTGGAGGCACCAGCCAAAAATTCAACTAGAATTCATTAAGATCTGCTGTTTAAAACAGTCCAAACTAGCTTACTTATTTAGACAAGCTAGGTTAGCACACACTCGTTTGGGTTGCTCTGTTAGTTTCCTAGAAAACTGTATCTACTACAACTAAATTTAAATGTGGGTTGGTATTAGACTGTGAAGCCTTTGAGGCTGGAGGTGTCCATGCCTGGTACTATGGGATGTTGGCTGGAATCCCCTGCAAGAAGAGTAAGAGGTTTGTTAAATTAAGTTCTTCTCTCTATTGATAGAATATTATATATATATATAACAAGCAGTTCATGGTAAAATGATCTGGAAATCACAGAATCACAGAATCTTCTAGGTTGGAAGGGACCTTAAAGATCATCTTGTCCAACCGTCAACCTAACTGACAAAAATAGACACCCACACAACAAACAAGGAGCATCATCACTAAACCATACCTCCCAGCACTTCATCAACCCCTCTTTTGAACACCTCCAGGGATGGTGCCTCAGCCACCTCCCTGGGCAGCCCATTCCAATGGCTGATAACCCTTTCAGTAAAAAAATTTTTCCTAATATCCAGCCTGAACCTCCCCTGGCGCAACTTGAGGCCATTTCCTCTTGTCCTGTCGCCTGTGACTTGAGAAAAGAGACCGACCCCCATCTCTCTACACCCTCTTTTCAGGTAGTTGTAGAGAGCAATAAGGTCTCCCCTCAGCCTCCTCTTCTCCAGGCTGAATTACCCCAGCTCCCTCAGCCTCTCCTCATAAGACTTATTCTCCAGACCCCTCACCATCTTTGTCGCCCTTCTCTGGACCCGCTCCAGCAACTCAATGTCTTTTTTATGGTAGGGGGCCCAAAACTGGACACAGTACTCAAGGTGAGGCCTCACCAGTGCTGAGTACAGGGGGACGATCACCTCCCGAGGCCTACTCGCCACGCTGTTCCTGATACAGGCCAGGATGCTGTTGGCCTTCTTGGCCACCTGGGCACACTGCTGGCTCATGTTCAGCCAGCTGTTGACCAACACCCCCAGGTCCTTTTCTGTCAGGCAGCTCTCCAGCCACTCTGCCCGCAGCCTGTCGCGCTGCCTGGGGTTGTTGTGACAGAAGTGCAGGACTTGGCACTTGGCCTTGTTGAACCTCATCCCGTTGGTCTGGGCCCATCGATCCAGCCTGTCGAGATCTCTCTGCAGAGCCTCTCTACCCTCCCGCAGGCCGACACTGCCACCCAGCTTGGTGTCGTCTGCGAACTTACTGAGGGTGCACTCGATCCCCTCATCCAGATCATTGATAAAGATGTTAAAGAGAATTGGCCCCAGTACTGAGCCCTGTGGGACACCACTCGTGACTGGACGCCAGCTGGATTTAACTCCATTCACCACCACTCTCTGGGTCCGTCCCTCCAGCCAGTTTTTAACCCAGCAGAGGGTATTCCCATCCAGATGCAGAGATTATTTCCCTCTCCTCCCAGCGTAGCTGCGCTCCCACTTCTGCTTCTTCACTGTGGAAGTCCTGGTGCTCCTCAGACCCCCGCTGATCTCTCCTGCCCATGACCACTGTGGGCAGAGCTCAATGTCGCAGTGATATGGAGGAAATTCCTGCGTGGTTTATTGAGGATATTAGACTTTCTGGCCACCGTCGTTGCAGATCCTCAGCAAAGTCTGGGGCAGCCAGGTTTGGCTGCAGTGCCAGCGTTGATGACGTTGACTTACTGTTTGCCTTCCTGGAAAGGAGCAAGATCTACTGAGATACTGACACAACCAATCAGTACTTTATTATGCTTCAGCCACAAAGTTTTATCCCACCTGGAGCTGGCTTGCATTTATCTTCAAGTTGCCTGCATAGTGCATAACTCAACCCAGGTGATTCAGCCCCCTAGAATACGGCTGCCTTCTCTCCAACCTCCCTTAGTCCCCCAGCTTGTATATGGCTTAAAGTTTAGGAAGGCTGTGCTAAACATTAACCCGGGCCTTTCCACAAAACAACATAAACCCCAACAGCTTTACCACATGTGAAAGTCCTTGCAGAACATACCTGACATACAGCGGTGGTGTGGCCAGTTCAGGATGTGCTTCAATGCTGAAACTCATTTTTTATTACAAGTGGTGAAGAAGAAATCTTTACTTTCTGAGGTTTTCTCTTTTTTTCTAAAAAGACACCATTAGTTCGAATAATGGATTGGCAAAAGTCAAACTTCCCTCGCAGGTCTGAATTTGTGTTTGCTGAATTTTCACGCATCCCTGGAATAATATATTATCATATAATTCCTTCTTCCAGGTTCAGATGGGACTACAGCATTTCAAGCCACATCACATTTTTCTCCTATCTCCAAAAATAAAAAAGCATGTATTCCAAAATTAACGGACTCTTCATCTGAAAAAATGCCCTTGACTGAAAGCTCTGTGGCTAATGTACTGGGGCAGTCAGGCACGTTTCTTTTACCAAGTGATTCAGAGTATATTCCTTAACTGACTGCAAAAGATGGTCTTTCAAAGCTTTACATAAAATTCGTTTGTAAAAAGCCAAAGTCTATCATCAAAAGAACAGAATTTAAGGGGAGATTAAGCCAAACCATGTAATTTACAACAGCGTGAAACAAATATACATCAGTTTAGTTTATAGGTGGAAGTGTCACTCACCCATCTTCCACATACCACCAAAGCATATCAAATGGCTCCTGATATAAAACAGTTTCAGAATCAGCCACAGTCCAAACAAACACTCTTAGAATATGATCAGATTAAGTTGTTTAAAATACAGGGCATGTGGAAGTCATCAAACACTGACATCAGATGGAAATCAGGCTTCTCTTCCAAAAGAGCTGAACACAGGGTAAGTCGTAGTGTAGGATCAGCAACTTCCTTGGATTGTTTCCTGCTCTCAAATGGTTTAGCAAAATGCTTTTAAAAAGCGTAACAGACAACCCAAAGGGTTTCATAAAGTGCCATCAGGGGAGATCTATCGTTTTAACAGATACTGGGGTGGCTCCTTTTAAAAGTAGCAGGAAAAAACCAGTCAGACAGGAATCAGATGTAAAACATACATCAGGTTCAACGGGATACGTCAGCCTGGAAAACCTACTGCAAGCATGCCAGCAGACCCGAGAGGACCTCCAGCATTTTGCTAAATTAGATACCCTGATACCTGGTAAAAGTGTGCCCTTGACAATGACACATGTTCCCCTTCCTATAGAAAGACAAGTAGGTTCTTTCCAGTGAGTGACAATGTGATACTAGAACTGATTATCTTTTATAGGCATGCCCTGCCTTAGATATAGTAAGAGAAAGATATTTTAAAACACCTAGGAGGCAAAAATGTTTTTAATAAACTAGTTCAAGATGATTAGGAACATACCAGCAATGATGATCTCATCTATAGGATCTGATGTGCAACGAGATAATTCCTTTGATGCCTGTGCAAAATGTGCATCGCGGGATAATTTTTTTTTTTCCTAATCAGAGAAGTGAAAGGAAATATTTTTCCAACTTCTTAACGGCAACACACACAAAACTCTTAGCCAAGTTAAAGGTGAAGGCATTATGCACTTCAGCTCTTCTAGAAGAGAGATGGATGCTGCCAGGCCTTTCCTCTGAGCCACAGCTGATTTTCCTATCCTGTGGACATGCCTGCTCCTGCCTCCCTGCCACATTTGCTCCCAGCTCCGTCCAGCACAGGACTTACTGGGCTGAACATCCTTGGAAAGACAGGACGTCCCGCAGCACAAAGGGGTTTATATTTCTAGTCCCCAGCTTTACTAGCACTTGCTGGCCTTCCCTCCCCTCCCCGCCATGTCCTCCTTCACCTTGGCTTGCAGATGTTCCCTGGGAACCTGCTGTGCTGGTGGGTATGTGACTCCTGGGGCTGTTGATGGCCACCATGCAGCTGTGACCTGAGCAGAGCAGAGGAGCAGAAACTGAGAGCCAGCTGTGGCTTGCAGCTGCACGGGGCAGAGGAGGATCCCTGCTGGCCAGGGAATAACCACAGAGGGCAATGCCCAGGAGAGGACACAAGGTGCAATATGGAAGATGCATTGCCATAAAATGCAGCGGAGCATGTGGAACTAAAGGGGGAGAGATGAAGTGGGGGTGGAAGGCAGGGGTGGCAAAAAAAAAGACGGCAGAAACTGTTTCAGAGCCTGCAAGGTCTGTAGACACTCTTTGGTGGACGATATACTAAGTGAGCCCTGAGGGGCTAAATGAGATCTTCAGCCGGGGAGGGAGCACGGACTGAGAGCAGTGAAGGGGAAAGCTGTTTGTTAAATAGGTTTTCCATGAACATGCTGGCAAAGAAAGAAATACCCTGACATTTACCTTTTCCTATCAACCTTCCAGGAACAAAATACTCTGAAATTCAGCTTGAATGCAAAGACATGTCTCCTGGCTCCTTTGGAAACCGTCTTTGGCAAATTTGTTAGCAACGATGTGTATCCTTCTTCTAGTGCATGGAGGCTATGAATTAATTCCCCATGATTGATCCAGCCCTCTAACCCTGCAAAAATGTCTACACTAAAACTAAGAATTTCCTTGCTCCCAGGCAGAAAAGGTTAACTCCTTCCTTGCTGAGACTGCAACCTTTAAAAAACACATTGAATATCAGATATATTCGGATAAGTCGGCAGGAGGAGGAAAAAAATAAAGCTTTGGCCAGACTTTAGCATGGGTATTGAGTTTGATTTTTGAAATGGGGGAGGTCTTCTAAGTTAATTGCTTATTCTACAGATTGCCACTGGACTTGGTATCACTTGTAAACCATTATACAGCAGTAAGGAAAGGCGGCTTCCTTCTATAGCAGAGGGTGATTTACAGACATGCCCAAGTGCTGTTTGGGATGAGCAACAAAGTCCATCCAGCCTTAATTTCTTGTAAATTAGATGCCTGAAAGCACATAGGATCCCCATCAGTCTTGTGTAACTGATGCTTGGAGACTTCCCATTATTTCTATTCATCTCATTCACAGAGCACTGGAGAAGTTTTCCCCTCTCTGACAAGCAGTGTCTGAGGAAGACAAATGAACTCTCCTGCAGCCAAACATCTGGCTGGTCCCAGAGGGACAGGGAATGGCAAGAAAGCCCCTATTTCCAAGCACATGGGCTGGCACAGCCCTGTGAAATCTATTCACCATTGGGTTCATCACGCATATTCCCCAGGAGCCCTCACAAACCCTTAGTTAGAAATGTAAATCAAGCTCCAGAGACATATAAACTCTCAAAAAGATGGAAATGCAAATTATGGGGAAGGACATCAAAAGCTAAAAAGAATTTTAGCTGAAGGGAGCCAAGCAGTCTTCTGGGAATTAACAGAGATTTTACAATGGATAAGAGAGGGTTACCAGGGATTCAGCATGAAAATTCAAGGATTAAAGACCTTTGAGTTAACCTATTTTCAGGATAATGATGGCAGGAATGTGGGCATCAGCATTTGCTTTCCATTTACTGTGTGATTTTAAGTAGGGGAAGGACCAAAAGCCTGACTGTTCTTCGGGGCCACTTAAGGTAAAACTGTGCTTCTTGGCTTTCTGGACCACTCCCAGAAATACCTGGAAGGCATGAGAATATTTCGGGCTCCAGCTGATACCAAATGGTTGTCACAGCAGCCACATGCCGGATGGATGGGAACCTCTTTGCAGCAGAACTTGTAGCCTGATGACCCCCCCCAAGCCCTGTCTGGAGCCACCCTCCTGCCAGCTGCAGGCACATGGTGACTTTAAACAAGGATAAAGTGCTAAAACAAGGATAAACAAGTGCTAAAACCACTGCCTGAAATTCATCTGGCAAATGCCAGCATGTTTCTTTCTTTTCTATTTTTTTTTTTTTTAAATAGGACATTAAGAACACCCTGTGCTGTGTTTTGCACTCAAGAAGAAACTGCCCACGCTGGGCAATGGGTTCCTCAGTACTTAGATATTTATCAGCTGAAGGGCTCCGCACACCGTGGTATTTAAGGCTGCCCAATTCTTCTCCTCATGCGGCCCAGCTCTCCATTGCCAAGCTGTAAGCCCTGAGCTGATACATTTAGCAACTTGCATAGTTGCACAGCCTGAAATATTTAATATCAGCTGTTTGGGGGCTGGGGTTGCTTTGTTGTGCTCTGGTTTCAGACACAGTCATTTCCAGGGGCAAGGCTAGGGAAGAGTACTTTGTCCACCCACGCAGGCGAGGAGACGCCAGCCCTCTCTCTCAGCAGCTCCAGCACTTCCATTTCTTGGCGATCAGGGGTGGGGGGAGAAATTTGACATTAAATTGTGAGGGCTGCTACAGGGCCAACAATGTACCAAGAGCTCTCGGGCACGTCCATTTAAATTCTCTAAAGATTGGGAGATTGGGCGATTTTCCCTGTAACTGATACCCACAGACCACCCTGAAAGGGGACACGAGGCGCTGGAAGGAAACGAATGCCCCTGGTACCCAGTAGCCAGTGGTGGGAGGCTGGGCTCCAGCTGCAGGAACGGGGGACAATGAACGGAAGAAAAGGAGATAAGCAGCCAGGAAACAGGCAGGGGAGAGCAGGGCAGAAAGCCACAAGAAAGCAGAAAGGGAGAGCTGCAAGGGGAAAAGCGAGACCGGCATCCAGCAGCGAACAGGAGGGAAGCCCCTATCGGAAAGGAAGCCCTCAGGAAACGTGGGGTGGGATGTCGGAGCAAGGGCACTGTGGTAAAGGCTCTGTGAGGCCTGGGGGGAGCAGGAAAACAACACCAGCAAGGGGGAGCAGAGGGACCAGGAGCCTCTCTGTGAAGTTCCTGGGGTGATGGAGACTGGAGCATGGCATGGAGAAGTCTGGTTATCCCGTGCTGTAGGAGGAACAGTCACTTGGACAACCAACCTCCCAGAAGGAAAAGCTGGAACAAGCTGGGATTATGGATGTGACCAATGTCCACTTATGAATACTCAGCCTGGGACAAAAAAGAAAAGTGGTGCAGATTTCCCTACCTCAGCAATGCAAAGAGAGGGCCATAAGACTACACACCACCTGGGACAGAAACAGGTCCACATGGAGGACGAAGAGGTTCAGTCTTCCCAATGGACCGTATAGGCTCATGTGATCAAACTCTCTTTAGGTCTCATCCTATTTCAAACCCTAGATAACTGCACACAAATCTTTATTATGGGAAGATTGGATTTGCTACATTAAGCATTCAACATTTAGGAACTCCTAATATTAGAGCTATTGATGACATGTGCGTTCAGCCCCACTACTGACCTGTGATGCTGCCTTTAGTTATAAAATAACACATTATTTCATCTGTGGGATCCTGAATTTTTTAACTGCTCGGCACCTCCCGGAGCTGCTGAAGAACCACCCATTGCACAGCATCTTGGTGGCGTTCTCACTGCCACAAGTACTCACAGGAATGAACAACTTTGTCTTCCATGAGAAACGGTCACCCCCATTTTACAGCCAGAAGCCCTAAGCTGAACCCACCAGAAACACCCACCAGCTGCAGGGTCCCACCTTGAGATGGAATATTTTAGAGTCTCACATTTTTACTGTGTTTCACACGTAGGATGTGGAGGGTTGCTTGTGTATGCTTGCAAGCATGGGGCATCTGCTGGCATCCACCCAGCCCCCGGGATGGAAGAACGTGTTGCATTGCTTGGCGAAGGTGCACAACAGCAGAGCCACAAGTACTTTCTGCTGCCTTCATCCCTGACACCCCTTTTCCATTACTCACCCTGTCTCCCTTCATTATCGCTCATTAAAGCTTTCCAGCCCTGCAGCGGGCGAGTTGGCTGGCCTGGAGCACCATATCTGCCAGGTGGGATTACTTCTAAGCTAATAATCTCTCTTGCGTGACAAGGCTTATTGGGCCTTGTGTAGGCATTTAGAGCTGCTCTGTGACCGAAGGGGTTGCACAGCTTTCCACGCCCAACCTAGGATCACAACAGCCGGCTCCACGGGTGCCGATGTCGGGTCTTTCCCTTGGGTTTCACTGCATAACCTGGGCTCATTCCTAGGGAATTACTGGGGGAGTACTTCAGCCTCAGGATTTCCTGCATCCTCATCTGCCCCATCTCATAACCCTACAGAGGCTGCCCATCGAAACAGGGACCGCTCCTACCGTGGCTTAGACAATTCTGCATCACGGAATCATGGAATTGTCAGAGTTGGAAGGGATCTCTAGATACCATCTGGTCCAAGTCCCCTGCCAAAGCAGGGTTGCCCAGAGCACATCACTCAGTAGGGGCTTGAAGATCTCCAGAGAAGGGGACTCCACACCCTCCCTGGGCAGCCTGTTCCAGGGCTCTGCCACCCTCACCCCAAAGAAGTTCTTCCTCACATTGGAGTGGAACTTCCCATGGTCCAGCTTGTGCCCGTTGCCCCTCGTCCTGTCCCTGGGAACCACTGAAAAGAGTCCGGCTCCATCCTCCCTCAAACCACCCTTTAGGTACTTAAAATCATTAATAAGGTCTCCCCTCAGCCTTCTCTTCTCCAGGCTAAAGAGCCCCAGCTCTCTCAGCCTTTCCTTATCAGGGAGATGCTCCAATCCCTCCATCATCTTTGTTGCCCTACGCTGGACTCTCTCCAGCAGTTCCCTGTCTCTCTTCAACTGGAGAGCCCAGCACTGGACGCAGGATTCCAGTTGTGGCCTCACCAGTGCAGGTTTCTCCAGCACGAGCTGAAAAATCAAGGTTTTCTGCACATCTGGGAAGCCTTGTGCAAGGCAGCTCCAGGTTCGGAGCCCTGGGTTGGGGAGTGTGGGAAGATCCAGCCCCTAATTAACCCAGTGCTCAGTGGAGGGGGCTGGCAATCCCCAGGGTGACAGGTCAGAGGGGCGGGCGAATACATCTCTCCCAAGAATCTTACAGGGAACAAAGCTTTTTTTTTTTTTTTTTTTTTTTTTTTTAACCCCCAAAAGACAAAGAACAAGAACATTTTGACAGAGAGGGTCAAGCACAAGCAGTTTTGCTGCTGATCTCTGTGCTAGCGGTGCCCGGTCAGTGATGCTGCGGGTGACACAGCTCCTGGACACGATACTTCTTGGTGTTATCCTTGTTAACGCTGTGGTGTGGTGACCATTCAGGAATGCATCTTATGCATCCAGTTTAGCCGTTTATCGTCAGGAAAGGGCAACTGCATTGCAGGGATGGTTACGTTGTGTTCTCCTTCCCATGTTCATTCATCTGACTGCTGAGGGCTTGGAAAGCACAGAGGTGCAAGAAAACTCTAGCCATGGCTCATGTGCAGCAACCATCGGAGCCTGCACCTCTACCCACGCTCCAACACCACTGTCCACAGTGAATAATAACCAAATAACCTGCACCATGTTACAGAGGAAAGGAGAATCCCCTCCCCAAGGGTGGCAGAACAACTTTTTGAGCTCTCTCCCCCAGGACGGAGAGCTATTGGATGATCCTATAGATGAAGCAAAAGACTTTGCCCCTGTGGCCAAGAAGGCCAATGGCATCCTGGGGTGCATCAGGAAGAGCGTGACCAGCAGGACAAGAGAGGTCATCCTCCCCCTCTACTCTGCCCTGGTGAGACCCCATCTGGAGCACTGGGTCCAGTTCTGGGCTCCCCAGTTCCAGAAGGACAGGGAACTGCTGGAGAGGGTACAGCAGAGGGCTACAAAGATGATGAGGGGCCTGGAGCATCTCCCTTATGAAGAAAGGCTGAGGGACTTGAGTCTTGTTAGTCTGGAGAAGAGAAGGCTGAGGGGGGATCTGATCAATGCTTATACTTAAAGGATGGGTGTCAAGAGGATGGGGCTGGTCTTTTTGTCAGTGGTGCCCAGGGGCAGGACAAGAGGAAACGGGCACAAACTTGAATATAAGAAGTTCCATCTAAACATGAGAAGGAACTTCTTTCCTGTGAGGGTGGCAGAGCCCTGGAAGAGGCTGCCCAGGGAGGTGGTGGAGTCTCTGTCTCTGGAGACATTCAAAACCCACCTGGACAAGTTCCTGTGCAACCTGCTCTGGGTGGCCCTGCTTTGGCATGTGGGTTGGACCATATGATCTCCAGAGGTCCCTTCCAATCCCATGGAATTCTGTGATTCTGTGACTTTTTTTGAAGTTTCACAGCAGCACTGCCACAGCAGGGGGGGGCAAGCCAGGGGTCCCGACTCCATGCGTCCTACTATGCCATGAGCGGACTTCACCAGCTGGTATGGGGTTTTTGGGTTATTTCATGTCAGGGAAGGGAAACAATAGTAGCCAGTAAATCTGTCCCACACAGCTGGATTTAAGCACCCCCAGCTGTGTTACTTCTCCAGCACACAACATTCATTTGTTCTTACTATCTCGTTGACTCACCTACCTCATTTATAAATACACAAACTCTTAAAGATAGGGATTTTGGCATCTTGCAGAATTGCAGCAATGTGCAGGGGAACCAGAAAATGGCACCGGCAGCACCCCAACCCCCAAAACTCGGGACCTTTGCAGCTTACCTCTTCCCAGCAGACACTGGATTTGCCCAGGGTGTAACTCAGAGTAAACATATTTCATCCCATCGTCGACGTTACACTCGACTGACGCTTTTTTTCAGACTCAATACACTAGAATCTTTTAAAAAAGAAAAAAAAATTATTCCAGTTGAGTCCTATCGTATATTCTGGTAACTTATCCTCCCTTTAAAAATGCTAACATCTTCCCCTTCCACTTGCCCCCCCCCGCCTGCACCCCCCACCCCGAGGATCCTAAAGTTGCATTTTTCTCTGAACAAAGGCTTTCTGAAAGCAGGAGGCCCTGGGGCTGCCTACTGCTACTGACTGTAGCTGCAACTGCGCTGTGCCGCTCTCATTAGCATCGAAGGGAAAGTTTTTCTCACCAGATAAGACTCTGCTTATTATTGGCTTTAAGGGAAGGAGTTATACACCGAAATACTACTACCCAGCCTGAAATTAAGCTCTCTTATTTTTCATGCTGTTGCTCATGTGTCCAGAGGAAATTTATTAAAACCATGAGTCACCCCCCCCTCGCTAGAAACTAGAGACATTGCTCACGAATAAGCAACTTTGGTGTTTATTCCTCCTGCCTTCTCATCTGCTGAGCTGCACCAGGAAAGGGTGCCTTCTGATAAGCAACGTCAGGCTAATTATCCACAGAGATTTTTAAGCCGCATATTTTCTCTCCGGACTAATACAACCCAGATGTGGGAAAGGCATGGTTTTAATCAATCCTTCTATACATCCCATGACACTCAGTCACATGTGCACGCCTAGGTATGTGCATCACCCAGTAAAATAACCACATTGTACACAATTAATAAAGCTGGCTGTCACACGTGGTTTTGTTTGTGCTCCTTTTAAGGGATCTTAGTGCTGCCTCCAAACAAACTAGTCCTGAAAAAGAAAGCACGTGTATTCGCAAGTGAAACAAGTAAATATTTTAAATCGTTTCAGAGCACTCTTTCTATAGCTACAAAGCTTTTCATAACAGATGAAAAGGGAAGATTCCTCCTGGCTGGTGTGGTGAAGAGGAGAGCAAACCCACCTCTTGCACCTCTGCTGTCCTTCAGAGGAACCACCACACCATCTTCTCCTCACCAGAAAAATGCTCCATAGCAGTGGTTAATGACACCAAAACCAGCTGCCTCACTTTCTGGTCATCAGCTTGTCCATCACATGAAGAATAGGCAAGAATTTCAGCCTCAGTAATAAAACATTAAGGACTTGAAGATGACATGAAGCCAGTTCTCATCATCACATCTCTTTTTCCTTTTCTTTGTCCCCAGAGAGCATTACTTTTCCTTTGACCTTTAATTGCCCCCTGGCTAGGGGGATTAAAAGATGAAGGAAGAGTATCTGGATTGGAAGGAAGACCATTACAAACGATTTAACTGAGTAAAACACTGCCTGTTAGCACACACTGACCCGCTTTGAGTGCAGAACCGGGGTGACAGTGAGGGGGAAGCACAAGGCAAAGCCCAACACAACTTGGGGAAGACCAAAAAAGATTTTCACACCATAGACTTTAATTCTAAATGACATGAGAGGTTAGGTGGGGTTTCGAACTGACACCTAGTTAAGCAAATTTCTTTGCTTTCTTCAGAAAGCCCTGAGAACGGGGACAGGAGGACAGTAGTAAACAAGATGACTCAAGTTTGGTTTTCTCAGCTTTTTGTGCAAATTTTCCTTCTCATGTTAACTGCCTGTTATTCATTGATTTCTTTAAAAAAAAAAAAGTCCAAAGCCAAATAATTAAATATGACTGACAATGGGCTTCATAGGACTTGCTGCTTCAGTGATGATGTTCACCTTGCCAGACCTACTGTGACCACCACAGGCAGAGACCTGCTCGCTGGTAGCGTGGCTGAAAAGGACAGGAACCATGCAACAGAGTAGAAGAGAATGCAAGCACCAAACCACAATGTCCAAAATACCCCAGAGCACTGGTCCCAGAGCGCTGGTTTCGAAAGGAAATAGCTTTGATGGTGTTTAAATGATTCTTATTCTTCTAATTCAGCTTCCTCTTTCAAAGTCCTTCCACGGCTTCGGAGGCTGCCCATGCAGTACCCTGAGCAAACGCTGCACTAGCTGGAGCCATAAGATTCCACTGCTAGCCCTCAGAGCCAGCCTTTTCCCTAATTTACCTCTTTGGTTTTCATTAAAAAAAAAAAAAAAAAAAAAAAAAAAAAAAAAAAAAAAAAAAAAAAAAAAAAAAAAAAAAAAAAAAAAAAAAAAAAAAAAAAAAAAAAAAAAAAAAAAAAAAAAAAAAAAAAAAAAAAAAAAAAAAAAAAAGATTCTGAGTGTTGCAGGAAACAGTTCTATGTTTCAACTTGTTTGGTATCCAGCCCAATGGAAAAACCTGCCCTGAGACCTCTGGTTATTAACTGAAATCTTAAAACAGCATTGTCATAAAAATTCCCAAATATTTGTGTTTACTTACTAGCATTTTATTTTCAAAATACCTAACAGCTGCAGCAGTGTTTTCTTAATACAAGGCAGCCCTAATGCACTTAATGCTGACAGCTGAGAACACAACATCCATTTGCATCTTCTACAGACGACAGCAGAGGACTGTCCTTCTATTTACCCCATTTTAATCTCTTTTGAGCATGAGAGAATAGGAAAACAGAAGATAATTTCAAATACGTTGGCACTATCTTCAAAAAATTCTATAAAAGCACAAAAATGAACTTTTTTTTCTCTTTATATTTTGAACAGTAATATAAAAAAAAAGTGATGTTGATTCAAAAGTCAGACAAAGTCTGTGTTGACAACTACAATTCTTTTATTGGACATATTTTACTGAGCATTGAACGTTTGTTTATGAGGCACAGATTTAAGAATAACACCACAAAATGAAAAGGATAAAGTGCAGACCTGTACTGAGAAGCAGGCCTGGTAAGTCCATCTACTCCTACAACTCAGCAGAGAAAAGGAAGAAAAGGGGAAAAAAACTGCCATTATAAGAGAAGTAGTGTATTATAAATTATGTCCTGCAGTAGCTATACAACCACAACCTTCCCTGCAAGGTCCAGAGCACTGGAAAACTCAGGTCCCCCATGTGCAAGCACACTGTATTTGTTGCAGGAAATATTTTAAGTTAGACTTTGGCTTAAACAAGTGGTTTATTTATGAGTAAGAAAACTTAACAAAGGTCTACTGATTAAAACAGCTCTCTTAACACCATTCCTTTAAATATTTCAGAATAAAAATTTACCCACTTAAAATCAGACCAACAACCTCCCCCCAACACAACGAGTTTCAGCAAAAAGTGACTAAGAAAAGTGAAAGGGGGAAACTGGTGTGAGTCACGACTTTAAGCAACGCTCTTTGCCAGATCTCATTCCTGCTTGCATCAGGGTTTTCTCCCTAAGAAAATTCAGGAGATAAAACGGTAAATTCAGCACGTCCTTCTCTTTCTCCATCTCATAAGGGCAGTTTTCTACAGTTCTTAGTGACAGAAAAAAAAATAATATATATATTTCCAGAGCTTGCACACATCCGAAAAAAAAAAAAAGGCAGAAAACAAGAGGGAGAATAAAAACTAATATAAGCTAAAACATTATTTTGTAGTAAACAATAGAATATAACGTGCAATAGTGCAATTTCTCCTTTGCTGCTTCAACAAGGAAGTCTTGGTAGATAGTCCACTGCATGGCAAGGTCCCACATCTAACTCCGTGCTTGTCGGGCGCTGCTGGCTCTGCCCGGCTTCGGAGCCGCGTCGCTGTGTCCGGCCTCTCCCTTCGCCTTCCCCAGGTGGCGGAGCTTCTGATCCCAGCGCTGCGGATGGCAAAGCAAAGACTGTGTTACCAAAAAAGAGATTGCAGAAGAGCAACCGCCCCTCTTTACAAACGACAGCCAAATCTAAAAGCCGTTGCCCGCTTCTAGGACGTTGCACTGCCTCGGGCTCAGATGGTGGAATGTGAGGTTATCAGCAGAAGTCACTTTACATAGAAAAAAAAAGCTATTTCCTGGCTTTCTTGCAGCCTCTGTGAATGAAGAGGCTGAAATGAGGCATAACTGACTTCAGCGGAAAAGCACCTCAACTTCTAAATAATAAAATGTAAATGAAGCGATCTGTGCCATCTCTGGGGAAGTAGGATGGAAAAACAGCCAAGTGAATTTTATTATTAATTTATTATTATTTACTTATTTTTACTTTTCCAGGTAATAGTAACCACAGGACAAAAAGACGTTAATATATATGGCTGGTGCAACTGATGATGCTCTCACCAAAGGAGATTGCCATGAGAAGCGAGTGGCAACGTGGCCAGGTCCTCAGCAGCCCCAGGGTCACGGGCCACAGGGAAATAAGTGAGAAAGCAAGTCAGTTCCCCCCAAAAAACCACCCAACAAATGATACTGCCACCCGAGAGCTGGAACTAAGTAGTCAGCCTACGGTGGCATGTGCTCTGCAGCACTGGGTTTCATAAGGCTCTGCCAAATCAAACAGCAACTTGGAGTAGGATCCCCATATCTTTTCACTCATGTAATCTCTGTGGATGTGACAAATGGGCACAGAAAAACTTGCATTTGTAATCAGAAGAGCATTTTCCTGCCAGTCACCATTAAGGTCGTTGAAGGAAGCATTGAGGAGACTGGTTTGCACAGGCACCACCACTATGTTAAACCAAGCGCTGAGAAATTGTGTCAAAACAAGAACGTTCTGTGTAAAATGACACCCCTAACAACACTGAAATCACTGGTACTTGGCAGTGCATCGAAACATAAAAAGGCAATTCTTCCAGAATTTGGAAGGCACTAGAATACATTTAAATTAGAAAACATTAGAATCTATTTTCATATATTGCTTGCATCTGAGCTCATACCTATGACATGAATTCCTTCATCATGTACCTCCCTCACCTAAGCCAGGAAGGTAAATTTTAAAAAGTTGCTAATGCACACAATTTGGTAAGAGACATTTGTAAAGCCCTCTTTTTTTTTTTTTTTTCAATTAGTATCGCCATCCAAATTAAGCAGGTGTGTGTTGCAGAGCACACAGTTTGCCCACGGAGCTAAAACACTCCTACTGATTGCTTTTTTGAGACAGAGGTTTCGATTGGTCAAACACTGGTGTACTTTGGGGTAACTGAACCTATGGCTTTAGCTTATTCAGAGTGCATTTTGAAGTCATACAGCAACTAACAAACCAAGTTAATTTTTGATACTTGATATTAATTAACCGGGGTCAGCACGTGTAACAGGTACAGGTTTCATGGTATCTGCAACACTTGACTTTTGGTGAGGTATTTTCTTACCTTTACTTTTTTACCAAGACGATCCTTCCACTTCTCGGCTATGGAGCCTTCCACCAAGAGTAACCTACACAAGGGAGACAACCAGTTACTCCACCAACAGGCAAACACATGCTATACAACCCAACACATGCAAGACTAAGAACCCTGTGCCTGCAGAGACCCTCATCTCCCCTTGAACACCATTAAGGAGATGTCCAGAGAATCACACCAAGTTTTCCTCAGCTGGTGGCTCTGAAGTTCAGCTTTACAGGCAGGGGAGCAACTAACAACAAATATACTCTAAGGACAATGCAGAAAGAGTTACCTGGAGCGCTCCTCATCTTCGTAGCCCATAATGATGTACTCTTCATTGGCACTGAGTGGTGGGCACAGGCAGCCGGAGTTAGTGTGAAGGTTTACAGTGTCCTTTGGGATGTTCACCAGGGAAGATTTTAGGATCTCCTTTACTTCCACTACCGCAGTGACATCGTGACATTTAGTCTTCACCTCCTTCACTTTAGCCCGAATGACTGAGAAAAAGTCACAAAGAGTGTAGTTAGCAACAGCAGATAATGCAGGTCGCCCCAAGCTGTTCTTGGTGACCTCTGGGATTAGTCTTGTCACTTTAGCCCGAATGACTGAGAAAAAGTCACAAAGAGTGTAGTTAGCAACAGCAGATAATGCAGGTCGCCCCAAGCTGTTCTCTGGGATTAGTCTTTTGCACGGTCCATTATCAAAAGCTTAGCTGAACTCCAGCAACGACCCTGCCCCCATCTCTTCACTTCGTTACTTCATCCTCCGCCAAGAGGGTCCAGGTAGCTCAGTGTATGTCCTGACAGTATGGTCACAAGCAGGAGTGATGTACCAATTGGGTCTGCGTCCTATTTAAGTTGGGCTTAATTTTTAGCATCCCTTCTTCTTCATCCTTTCCACTTCATACATTTGATTCATTCCTTGTATGCTCTCCTCCCTCAAGCTGTAACTGCTCCTTCTTTGACTACTTGCAGTACAGAAGACCAAACTAAATTTGTCACTCTCAACCTTTCATGAAACATGAACGTGTATTAAAACTTCTTGTATCACTACTGCTACCGCATGACGGGCCCTTACCTTTTTTGTTCTCTCTCCAGTGACCCAGCATCAATCTGCTCTGCTCTTTATGAACTCCAAACGCTCCTGATCTTGACCTGATGACCCATCTAATTGTTTCCTCCCTCACCCTTTCTTTTTGCCTTAAGTTGCATGAGAGGAAGAGTTGCCTTTCAAAGGCAAGGCTTTTCGTTTCTCTCACGGTGACCAGTGAACTGATACCACATGCAAATGCACAGCCAGTCCAGAGGTCATGCTCTAGAGAATGCCACATCTTTCACAGCTTGCAAACAAGAGTCCCTTTCCCGGATTCCCCATTTCTTCCAACCTGTGTGAAAAAGGTAATATGGAAGAAAGAAAACCATGGACTCACACACCTCCTCTCTTCACAGGCATTGCCCATAAAGGCAATCAGAGACCGTGTTTTGCAGCCACATTAAATACAGCTGCTAACAATTACCTTGTGCATTTAAAATACACTGTTTACCCCAAGTGATCCACTTCCTTAAAACCTCTCTAAGATTTCAAAACAAAATCTCGGAGTTCTTTCAAATGCATTTTCAAACCTCTTTAATTTCAGAAGCTTGAAAGTATAGGCAGTAGCAGGCTGAGTGACTCTCTACCTCGCACAGATGTGGTACCCACTAGAGAACAATAACTCTGTACAGATTTTCTAAACAAATCCAAACCAACATAAAACCAACTAGTCACCTAAAAATACCCAAGGATGTTTGGCTGAATATAGTTGAAATTTTTTAGCTTTTAATAGGATTTATTCTTAAAAGAAGTTTACCTGACAGTCGTTGTATAAATGCATAATGTTAATAAATATTATGCCATCACTACCATTTAAATGAAGTTTTAAAGTTCCGTGAGCCTAAGGCTATTCATGTGATTAATGGGAGAAAGGATGAGCCCAGCTGTTCCAACTCCAGTGATACGTATTCACTGGCTTCAACACCTTAATTTGCTTAAAACAAATAGTATGAAGAAAAGTAGCCACCTGGACCTGTGATATGCCCGAAAACCAGGACAACCTGGAGAAAAGGATACAATATATGGACGCAGTGCACTTTTACAGGTGTTACTGACAGCATAACTCAGCTGGCAAGAGGCTCACTGCTGGCTTTGACACATGAGAAGGAAAGAACCTAGTATGCCTGTTAGATCCCATGGCGGGTTGGGAGGTATGAAACTTGGCAAAGCCATCATCTCCTGTAAAAGCAGAGTATATCAGAGCTGGAAATGGAAGGGGCAGTTCAGGCCTAGCAGCTCACAACGTCACTTTTGTCACACCCCTTTTCACACTGACGAAGTGCACGAGCCCCAGGTGCACTGAAATGACACTCGGCCTCAACACCGACACTCCTGCACCAACATGTGAAGCTAATCCACTCCGTCCTCCTACAAGCACCCTCTGTTTTGAATTTGGAAATGTTTCAGGCCACCTCTTCCTTCTGTAACAAGTACTAACTGGATTAACCATCAGTAATTGGGCCCATCGGCTTTTTTAATGAAAATCTTCCCCTCACTGTAGCCTTTAAAAACCGACCATGCGGCTGTCCTTACCGTAGTTATAGTTGTTGCGTAGATAGGTCTTCTGGGTGGCTTTTATGGGCTTGCATTTGCAGCGCTCTGTGAAAACAGAAAGTTTGGTTTAGAAAGAAAAGAGCGTGTGTTCAGGGACGACCTCCCCGAAACCTCAAGCTCGCTCCCAACGAAAACTTCACTGAACTGACTTGTCTTTTACAGGCAAGTTAAGCATTAAAAAGCACGGGGCATTCCTGGTCTGCTCTGCTGGGAGCTGTTGTGGAACTGTCTGTGAGATCTCCAAGGTTTCTGGGAGAGAACTTGACATGCTGAGATTAAAAAAAAACAACAAACAAACAAAAAAACAAACCCAAAACAAAACTCCAAAAAAACCAAAGCACAACCACAACAACCAACCTCACAGCAACAAAAATACAAGGACTTGGGAGTCTGAAGTGGCAAAATTTTCCATTTTAAGCCAATTCAAGATTCAATTTTTGTCTCTTCTGCACTTGCAAGCGTTGCAATTCCATGTCCTTACGAGGCCTTTCTCTCTTGTACTACACTCACTCCTCCTTTCTGCACCTTTAATCTCACAGACTAAAATACAGGGCTCTGTTTACCACTCGATGGGAGACTACATGTTTGATTGGAGGCTACACACACACATTGCTCAGTTTAACACGTTGGGATATTCTGCCTAGCATGCGCTTTCCATAAGGAACACAATTTTTGTGGCTAATTCTCAAGGCACAGTCTGTCCCTGGAGCTGCACCGTACCATCCGATGGTGGCACGGCCTCTTTACACCTAAAGATGTCTAAGAGCTACAGGCGTCAACAGATGAAGTGCATGGGAGGGTGGTGGGACCAAGCGGCACGTGGCTCCCTGCTCTGAACCCCGCTGGGATGGTCCTGACAAAATTAAACTTCAGTCATGTTTCTTCAGTGGTGTCTTGACAGGAGGTTTAAGAGAGATTGATTTTAAGATTAAGTCTGGGGCTTTGAGCAAACTGCTCTAGTAGGAGGTGTCACTGCCCATGGCAGGGGGTTGGAACTTGATGATCTTTAAGGTCCCTTCCAACCCAAACCATTCTATGATTCTAAGTTTACAATTAAGTTTAAGAGGCTGAAGGGCTTCACTTGACTACAGCAAGTGTTTAGTGTTACCTTTGATCCTGCTCTGGACCCTCCCTCAATTAATAATGAGCAAATGGCTCCTGGCTGAACTGGAGACTGACCTTCAGGAGACTTGGTTGGTCTGTCAACCCAACGGCTTCACGCTCTACACAGGACTGACATAGATGGGAAATTTTAGAGCACTACTTGGAGGATATTAACCACTGACACATTTGCATGTTATCTTACCAATTCTGCGACAAAAACAACCGTAAAGACATCTCAAAAATACAGTTAGTGGAGCTGACTGAAAAAGCTGCCACCACCCTTATGATAAATCTACGCCATGGATCATCAGACTTGAGTATAATTTAAGCCCAGGCTGCACATGTGCAATTGGTAGACCTAATTAATACAGGCTACAGAGCCATCCTGCTGTCTGGGTTGGCTGTATAAAATTATGACCCAGAACCTCAGTTCAATTAAAATAGGGAAATTATTAGCCCTTACAGGGGTAAGGATGGCCTTCAAAAGGCAATATAAACGAGCACTGTAAGGGCAGTATCTCCAGTGCTGCAGCTTCCAGACAGCTGGGAACGCTAACAGGGGTAAAAACACTGTCATTAGGGCCTGAAGCTCCAGACTTAAGCGTTCATTAACACCACCAGGATTTCACGGTTGAGTTGTTCTAATGCAAATATTTACTTATTTCAAGCTAGTGTGTAAGTGGAGTTTGGTGGCCTTGCAAGGTCAAGCCCAGCTGACTGGTATCTCCCACTCCAAGGCCACCGCTGCACCCACTGCAAACAGCAAGCCCCAGCAATAGATACACTTGGTCATCTATTTTGACATTTGAGTTGGCATTTAAGTGGAAGTAGACTTAATGCAGCCTATTTCGATATACCATAGTTCTAGAACAACAATGCATATAGCTAGTGATTTAGTTAAATCCAATGTGAAGAGTCTGGAAAGAACTTTTATTTGCTATATAAGACTTCTGCATATTAAAAAAAAAAAAAGAGATGGCATCATATGGTTATGGACTTCTAAAATCATTCATTTTCTATTGAAAGAATTTCTGTAGTTGAAAATAGAAAAAAAAATACAGGAAAGAGGAGAACGTTTCAAAAGAAGAGGATATTGTTTCCTTGAATTTCAAACACATCCTCAGCAATCTATATATAGAGTCCTACAGACTTCAGCTTTTGTACAAGACTGTGTTAAAATAATAAAGGCAGAGAAGGGAAGTGATTTTTGGCTTCCCTTCTGCCACTGGGAGCTCAGGCATACTTTAGGCCAAATTATGGCCCATTTCATAAGCTGCCTCAATACAGGCCATAAAAGATGCGCTCCTGTGACCCACACTCACGCAGGCATCTCAGCATTCACGTCCAACAAGTTCTACCCTTTAACGTTCTCCTGCTCTACAGTACTGTGCTCTGAGGCACGAGTAGAAAAAAATAGTCTGAGTTACAGGATAAGAACACGTAGCCTCACATTTCCCTCAATTTTAAGGTGGTATTGGATTATTTTGTTTTATTAATTTGAGGAATATGTTCTACTAGTCTTGTTCTAGAAACCAGTTCTAGACCTGTCCATGTTCTTAATGAAGGATACCTCCTAGTCACCCTAGTGCTTTTCAAAACTACATTTCAAAGAACTTTGCAAAATGCTGCATTATTTCTAACTGCTCTTTAGAGATGCAGAAACTTACACAAAGTCACTTGCCAAGGTCACCTATGAAGTCAGTCACAGAGCTAGAACCAACCCTCTCCCAGCTTCTGTTGCCGCGACTTTCAAAGGAACCACAACATGAGTGTTGGAGAACACACATTTGGTTGATGCGTGTTTCCTGCAAAGTTGGGGTGGGAACACCCACAAAAGGTGGCCATAAATTTGGTTGATGCGTGTTTCCTGCAAAGTTGGTGTGGGAACACCCACACAAGGTGGCCATAAAATTGTACTACATCTCTTGTTGCTGAGGGGAAGTCTCACCTTACATGACAGTCTCCTCTGAAGTTGCCAGAATTACCAGAAGAGCCCTGGGACCACAACAACTTGATACCCCAAGCACCAAGAGGGGCAGCAGAGGCTCACGCCAGTTTTGAGGGAGGTCTCAGCTAACTCTGCCATTAAGTATTTTTTTAAACACAAGTCAATACACGACTAACAAAAGCTGAAAAGCTATACCTTTGAAACCTTCCCCCTGTAAATGCCAAAACAAGTGGACCACACAGGAAAAAGGTTTTTCCCCACGGATTTCTACCAAGAAACATGCTATCTTAAATATACGTGCGTGCACAATCTAAAACGTGGCTGGAATATTGATCAATGCAAGCACTCAAATCTGGAAAATGCTTCCCTGATAAATTAAGGATAAAAAAAAACCCTCTGGAAAAATTTCTGAGTGACTCAAATAGCATCTTATGAAGCAGACAACACCACAGTTTACTGCCAAGAGAGGTAAAAAAGCTCCCCCTCCAATAAAACCCAGGCAGACTCAGAGGGAAGGCTCTGCCAGCAGGCACTGCCAGGGATAAAAGGTGCCTCGAAGAGGGGTAACCCATGAAGACTGCTCACTCCAACCCTACACGTGCACATGCAATATGCTCCAGAAACCACAGAGCCAAGTCCAGGATTTTTTAAAACACATCATGTCGCTACTTGCAAAAAATAAAAAAATAAAAAAATTCTATTTACAATGGCAAAATTACAAATTTACTTTACTGAACACAGCCTTTTAGGTGACTAAACTGTGTTTGTCAGTTGCAACAGGTGTAGCACATTGAACCAGAAATTGTGTTGGTACAGCAAAAGGCAGTGACAAAAACATTACCCTTCCTTTCCATCAGCAATTTTTCTGCGCATCTTCACCCTGGTTTTTTGCATGAGGGTTTTTTTGCACATCTGGGTTTGCTTTTACTAGTCAAAAAGCATCATGACATAAAGCATAACTGAATCTTACTCTTTTCTCATCCACTACAGGATCACTCACCGGTATTACGTGCTGTCTACACCCCTAAGGACAGGCTGTGCTAAAGATCTGGCTGATATTTTTGATACAAGATCTTCAGAAAATCTTTAAGACTTGGTCCCATGCTCAAGGCAATTTAAAGTGAAGCTTGCGAAGGGGCTTACTTTTATCATGTTTTCCTAATTGTAGCTGGCTTTCTAAAGGACGTACACTGCGATTTAAATAACATTTTGCCTAAATAACACCTACACAGCTACCTTCACATTGGGACCTACTTATTACATTTTAAAACTGTACTATAAGCTGGGCATTATTAATATGTTATTAGTACCTTTTTACAGTTTGCTCATAGAGATTAACGCTGAGGCTATCCAATTTAATGTAGGTATCTAATTCTATGTTCCACAACCATACTTAGCTATTTATATTAATAAAGTGAGCATCAGTGCACACTATAGCTCAGCAATACCTCTGGAGAAGGAAAGACACGATGGCCAATGCTAGGTTTCCCAGTGTCATCTTCTTGACAAAGGCCTAAGAGGAAAACTTTTGAAGGAATCATAATAGAATTCAAGAAAACCTATAGTCACTGGCTTGCTTGAGCAACAAATTGGTATTTTTATCATCTATTAGCTCCCAAACTGGGCTTTCCTTCTTTGCATTGCCTATGACTAGTGGCAACACTGGAGGGGCTTTACTCAGGTCCAGCAAAAACAAAATAAAAAATAAAAAAGCAACAGGGGACTTGCTGGAATAAAACCAGTCTCAGAAGGTCTCAGCCTCAATCTCCTGAAGTTAGCGGGAGTTTTGCCATTATCTACAAAGAGTGATGAATTTAATTTGCAAACTTTGAACTCAGAATGAACCGTTGCCTTCACTGGTTCTGCCATTTAATGATCATTCTCAACTGTTTGAGACAAAACTTTTAATGGAGTCAGCACAGCCCTCTGGATCTGGTGGAAATTTTTGCCCTGACAAGAGCAGAAGAGGTGAGTGCTAAAAAGACGCGCTAAAGAGTTGATTGAGTTGTATGCTGAGAGGTCCACAGGCTGGCCAGCCCCAAATCCCAACTGCTCACAGGATACAAATGCACAATCTACAGGACTCCCAGACAAGACAGAGTATTTGTGCATCACTCAGTGACCCCCTCCTACTTATATTAAGTATCAAAAGGATTTGAAAGACTATTCCTTATTATAGAGTTTTATAAAAGTGTACTCACCGATGCCGGCGCCTCTACAGTTGCCATTATTAGAATCCATAGGGAAATCTGGCACGGATTTGTAAAATACATAAAGAAATGTTAGTATTTTTAATATTAGACCATCTCAGTACACCCCCATTGCAATGCTTAGTCTCTTTCTCTAATATTTAGTATATTAAAACTTAATGACTTAATTAACTAACAGATTGTAACGTTCGACAGGCCAGCCTGTTAAAAGTTGACACAATTTTTTATCTGAACTTCACCTGAATTCAGCACTTCATGTTAAATGCTGCAAATCAAATATCCCATTCCTACTGATGCACAGACCGGCAGGTTTAGGGCGAGGATGAAAATTTATGGCATGACCTTACAAGCATCTACAAAAAGTACACGTACTGTTTGCATTTAATTAGATGATGAAGGAGAAATTACTTTTGGTTTGTTTTTTTGGTTACTGAGGAAATCAAACCAACCAACCACAATCACATCATTGAAGCAAATGCCAAAACAAATGTTTCAGACCTTTCCCTTCCCCTCAGTTTAAAAACATACTGATTAGCTTGAAGGGCAGATAAGGATCAGGAGGAAAAAAGGCACTATGCGCAAAGAACTGCTTTTAGACACATTTGTGAGTGAAATGTGCTCCACATGAGTACAATGTCTCATTTCAAACCTGTTGCTTATTAAATCACACAATTTAATTGATTTATACATATACTTAATAATGAAAAACGAGTATGTTAATTTCATATAACATTGTACAAGTTGAGAAAAAAAATGAATGCAAGAAAAACAAGGTTTGGGAGAGGGACAGTATCCTTTATTAGAATGACATATAAAATGGAAAAACAAATGAGGTTTCAAACAAAAGGCCCTTCTTTAAGTTTGCATGCCCCAAAGTTCATGCAGCTTTTTCAGCTCTGGAAGCTGGTATCATACAAACACCACCTTTCTTACGTCCTTGCATTATCACGGATGCACCATCACTGCTTGTACGATGCAGGACAAATGAATATAAGACCATGTCATAAAAGCTCCTCTCTTGCAACCGAAGCTGTAAGGATCTAAGGATCTGGCCATAATACACCCCAGGACACTGATGATACTCAGTATACGTGAAGTGGTATACGTAAATTTTAAGGGCTGGGGCCATTATTTAATCACAAGTTCTATAAATATGTATTTAAAGTAACTGTTTACAAGAGATCTAATATTAGTTAATCTTCTAATTTGGCCATCTTCCTTTAAGAAAAAAATAAATTTCCATCTTAAAGCATATTTATACTTCTCATAGCAACATGGAACTTCCTTTACATAAATGGGGATACGGCAAAATGACAGTCAGGGCAAAAGCACTTCAGAAGTAGTGATTCCTACCAATGTAAAGAGCAAAAGGTACACAAAATAGCACAGAAAGATTTAACAGATGCTCTTTTACACCCAATATTGCTAATAAAAAATTTCTTCCAAAGAAAGTTTCAAACTACTGCAGTATCTCAGTTTATAGAACAAAACCAACATTTTCATGCGGTTTTATTTCAGTTTTGTTTGGTCTTCAATTATTATGCACTTCCGTGGCAGCTGTAAGGCTTCTCCCTGCTGCCTTGTAGCAAGTCAGATTACACACACTATTTCTTACTGATGTGTTTAACTTTGATTATTCACCTGAGTTATTCTCAAATTTTAAAAAAGCTGTTGTTATCAGGTGGTAATTAGAGAACGAGACCTCTACCAATAGCATATGGTTAAAAAATAAAAAAGAGCTTTTCATCAAATTTAAATTCATTTTACATTATATCAAGTGCTTTCATGTATTCCACACAGGGTGATGGAGAAATTAAAACTGTTTTCCTTTTGCAATTAGCTAAGTAAGAGGATAACCCCATTTCTTCTCACCCTTCCTCTCCTGGCCCAAACCACTGTTGTCTTGTTCATTTAGTGCTTTGCTTTAAACCTGCAGCTCCTTCTGAAGTGGTCACAGTATAGAGATCACTTGGGTCATAACCCTCCCATCTGCTCCCCTTGCATATAGAAGCCTGCAAAACCTCCCAGCCACCAACCCCGTAGAGATGGTTCTACTTCCCTTACACCTAAGACTGGCCTGAGATGTTTCACCACCCTCTGGGCACTCAAGACCCCTGCAGAAAAAGCTCTCCAGGTTCACTGGCCCTCTCAGTTGGTTGTTTTCCATGCTGGCTGGCTTTGCACATGGCCAAGGCAACTCCTTCCAGTGCTTCATGTGTCCCATCAAGCTACAATTCCTTCTAAAACACGCACTTCAGTTATGAACGAAGGGATGGTTGGTTCACATCTCCAAAGTACATTCCCTACACCAACAAAACTAGGGGCAGGAAAAATTTTCATCAGCAGAGGAGGCCTGGGAAGTATCAGGTTAAATGCTTAGCATTTTCACATCCACGGAGAGAACACGGAAGGGAAAAGAAGCCCTGAAGGAGACTCTCCCTTCCTAAACCAAGGGTTGACCCAAGCAATCATTGTGGTGTTTAAGCAAACCAAGTCCAATTCACTCTGGAATTACAACTAAACACAAACCAGAGCCTGATAAGGGGTTCACAGTCTTCCCTGACCCCACTCAGGGGTACGATGCTCCTGTCTATGGGCTGAGGAACTGTACTTCAAACTCACACCGATGCAAGGGGCGGGGCTGGTAAACACTCAATACGTCCAATGTAAACCCAAATTTGTCCAAAGAAACATAGAACTAAACTGCTTTCTACCAGATGTTCCCTTCCACTCCTAAGTATGCAACTTATTTTATTTTTACCAAACTGCAACGCGCCACAACCTCAACCCATCTCCCAGCTCCACATTCATTCAGCCAGGTCACCTCTGCTGTCCCTAAGCAGTGGTGGCAGGTATCTGATGAAGCAGCCAGCTGTGCCAGGAGAATAACTGAGCCATGAGCTGAGCAGCTCCTAATGGACACGTCTCCTGTTTCCCCGTGCGTGTGAAGGCCGCGGTGCGGTGTAGTCAGCAACTGTGGTCAACGCACGGTGGCTGTCAATGAGCAAAGGAGTCGTCAACAGGTTTCATTCTTCATTAAATGAATCATTCATTCATGATTCATTTCCCTCCCTGCGAGGCTTGGGCCAGGCAAGTATTGATTGACCTCCCCTTGATGTTCATCTCTCCCAGCGCCCTTGTGCTTCCTTAGGGATGAGCGGTTTCTACTCATGGAGAACAGCATGGACTTGGGAAGTGGAGCAGAGACCTTCAACACATCTCAGGAAAGGCTTCACGTCTCCCTGATCCTTCCCCTGGTCATGCTTATACCGCCTGGTCCTGCCTCATCTAGCAGGAAAGCGATGGGAGAAAGCATCTGGGCCACCCTTGCCACCAGCACTTGCAAGATCTTAGGTGGGCATGAGCAACCACGAAATCCCATCCCCTGACTCCAGCAGTCTAATGGGCAGAGACCTCTCTCCACCCGGAGGGGCACACTGCTCACACCTCCAGCCAGAATGCAGAGAGGGGAAAAAGAAAAAAAAGCTGGTTTTAAAAACAAACAAACAACTTCCTATTGTTCCACTTCTCTTCTGAGGCAATCTCTCTGCCAAGTTCTGTCTATGCACAACAATCTTTTTGAAAGAAATCTCTCTCAGTGGTGATCAGCAGGATTGCCAAAGAGGAAATATCATCCAGAGCTCCAATCCAAAGGCTTCCTTACTAAATTTTGTTTAAGAGCAGGGGCAAAAATCCAAACCGATTTTTCCAATCAGCCGTTTTAATTAAGCACTTTTCAGAGGGATGCTATATAAAAAACAAACCAAACCACTAACAAGGGGAGCAGAACAAAAGCTGCTCGCACAGTAAGTGTACAAAATGACAACACCTGGATCACACGTTTGGACGAGAGGTTTGGGAAAAGGAAGATTTTACTTACACCACAGTTTAAATTAAAATGATTAAAAAAAAAAAAAAGCGGAGAAAGAGCCAAAAGTCACACAGTCCTGATTGTCACTGCAATTAAAGAATATGGCCCAGCTATTGCTGAAGCCACTCCAGGCACCCAGCTCCAAAGAACAAAACCAGAGCGAGCAGTTGCTGCCTGGGCACCTCCTTCAGAGGGACACCTGTGAGACTCGTTGGTTAAGAAACCTTCAAATACGCACAAATTGTGACTTTGTGACCTGCTCCGGGTCTTAACCCAGAGAGGATCTTTGCTAATCTGATCGCAAGGACACGCACAGTGGAGCCAAGTAATAGGAAAATTGATCCTCCTTAAAATTTGATACAGATCACTTGAAGCCATTCCACGCGATTCAGCCTACAAAGGCAGACAAACTGAAGTGACAGTGTAACACCACCAATGGTATCTTCATTAACAAGGTTTAAATAAGCTTATTGACTTCTCCTTTCTTCTTTGAGGCTTGAAGTTTGCAATGATTTTGTTCTTTAACTGAGAAACTAACTAGGGCAACAAAGATGGTTAAGGGATTGGAGCATCTCCCTGATGAGGAAAGGCTGAGAGAGCTGGGACCCTTTAGCCTGGAGAAGAGAAGGCTGAGGGGAGACCTTAGTAATGCTTATAAGTATCTGAAGGGTGGGTTGAAGGAGGATGGAGCCTCTTTTCAGTGGTTCCCAGGGACAGGACGAGGGGCAACAGGCACAAGCTGGAACATGGGAAGTTCCACTCCAATCTGAGGAAGAACTTCTTTGGGGTGAGGGTGGCAGAGCCCTGGCAGAGGCTGCCCAGGGAGGGTGTGGAGTCCCCTTCTCTGGAGATCTTCAAGCCCCTCCTGGATGCCGTCCTGAGTGATGTGCTCTGGGCAGCCCTGCTTTGGACTAGATGATCTCTCTAGAGGTCCCTTCCAACTCTGACAATTCTGTGATTCCACGAAAAGAGGTTGCTTCCAAGCTTTGCAAAAATGCTTAAAACAAATCTCAACCTTAAAACGACAACCTGGGCATGACCACTCGTCCTTGGTACGTTCTGAGACACTCCTAACGCCGATGTGCATTTCACTGTAAGTAGAGTTATGCAAGTCTGAGTCAAAGCAAATTTGATCTGGAGTTTGGAAACCACTGCTTTGGAAATTAAGTTAATAACATATGAAAAACAAGTGTGGGAAACAGCTCTTTCACTTTTCTTTTAAGCAATACAACGCCAAATTCACATACCGGATTGCTATGAATTCACCTGGGCAAAAAGCAGGCACAGAGGACATGGCCTATGCAGAGAAACCATGGGTTCATTGAAGACTTAAGAAAATACATCTCCATCACTTGAATAATCTTTAATTTTCTTTCATGTTTAAGAGGTGGTTTGTTTTTTTTTAAGAGATTCCAAGTTCTCCTCAGCCGTCTCATGATAATCACCAAAACTGGTTTGGGCTTTAATTACACATGGTTGATACCTTGTGATGATGCTTCTCTTTTCTCCAACATCTCATTAACAACCCAACATGCCTTCAAGCTACTTTTCTATTTAAGATATGACGAGATGGATCTGTTGTCTGATATGCATGGTACCCATCATACTGCTCGCCTTTTATCGCCAGTTCCCTCTCCAAAACAGGAATAAACATGTCACTTGAGACATAAACAGTCTGCTAGTCAGTAACAGCCAAGCACAGCACTTCAGTGATTTTCTGAGTCAGCATCCAGCAACGACCGTGGTCAGGCTGGTCATCTATTGCATGTAAAACCTAATGATCTCTAGAGGTCCCTTCCAACTCTGACAATTCCGTGATTCCGTGAAAATTAAAAACAGGTCCCGCTCTTGATAGAAAGAAAAACTGTCTTGAACCTAAACTATCTGCACTTCTTGCTGCTTGACAGGCTAAGGAAGATTTGACAAGACCCTGAAGGAAGGAAGCAGATAACCTGATAGACGTGAGGAAGAGTCAGCATAGGCACATGGAGAATGAAATATATGGAGCTCATGAATGGGACCTCCTGCATAGGCAAGACAGCTTGTTATCAGTGTCTGCGAGCAGAACTGCTTTCATCCCTAAAAAGCACAGGACTGGGACGCAGTCACAGAAGACATTAGCATGTACCGATCTCACATATGGAATGTTAACGTATTGACTAAGAGGCTTTTGCATCCTCTATCCTGGATGATGATTCATAGGATCCCCCACAAAAAGCATCTGTCACACCTGCTTCCAGAACACCCACACCATGCCCAGAGCATCCCTCTGCTGCTTGGGTGTAAAGGAACCTGTGTGTTTCCCAAAGATAATGAAAAACCCAGACAGATATGCTTCCCACAGGACGCTTGTTTGAACATGGGCCCTGTACCTTGAGGGACCTGAGAGCTCCAAATGGGCAGCGTGGTACAGCAGATACACACACTCAGGTTTTGGAGACCAGCACAAGCCCAAAGGGTCTGCAGAGCTTTTCCTCTAACTGAGCTCTAACCAAGGCAGTCCTACTCTTCTTATCAGCCTTTTCCACACACACACAGCAGCAGCTCTTTCACCCCTTTGTGTCAGCAGCCCTGAAGAACACCACAAGAATGACACAAATACCTCCCCCATTCCTGCAAAGAGAAAGCTTCTAGACCTTCCTTACCATTTGGGCCTGCATGTAAAAAGAGGTCCTAGATGATGTTTGTGGAGGACTCATAACCTGTGCCTCAATAACCCAAAGTGAACTTCTCAGTGGGATTTGCCACAGATTTTACTAACCACGCTTAACTTCATGTTTTGCAACAGCCACACTCTACCAGGCATGGGGAACACAACTGATCCGAAATGTCAGCCAAAGGAAAAAAAAGAAAATCAAGTGAACATCAAATGATCTTCAACTTGGCATCACTGAAATTAGAGTCAAGACCAATTAGTTTTAATGGTGTCAGGGAATTTTGGAAGCATAACATAATGTTAACCCAGTGCAGCCTCTTGTAGGCAACTCAACCCAAAGAAAGTGTGTCCTGCACCCCGGAGAACCACGTGCTCATGAGAAAGATGCATGGTCTAATACTGGAAAAGGAACGGAAATCGGGCTTTCCAAACCCTGTTCCTGCTCTGATGAGGACAAACATCTGACCCGTGTCATCCTTCAGGCTGCTGCCTGATGGAAAGGACTAGACAAATGCATTAACCCCCTACGCAAGTAATAATGCAGGAAAGGAAACCTCAAGAGGAAAGGAAACAGTAGAATCCTGTTACTTTGCAGGTGGCAAAAAATGAAAGAAAAATACAGATTTCACTTCTGAAGAATAACATCCCTCCTCTTCTGTAGCAGAAGCCCAAGAAAAAATGGATTTATATTTCTGCCTGCTCAACTAGATGTAGTTTACAGACACCACAAGGGGCAGGAATGCTTAGGAGATAAATAAGTGCAAATATTCTGCCTGCTCCCTGTTAGGCAGTTCGTTATTCGTGTCTTCTACTTGGCTGCAATCCTTTATTTGGAGAATTGAATTTGGAAGTGTTCACCTTACCTCTTCCTAGAACAGGAATCCTTCACTCTGCTTTCTAAAGGAACAGTTTTATTCCCTCAAGAAGGATTCTTTCAGTCTGGTGCATAATGCATCAGTTCAAAATTTTCAGCCCAGAAATGAGAATGTCATCAGGTTCTCATTCACTGAAAGAGAGTTTTCATGGATCCAGCCCTGGAATCCCTCAAAGAGGTTATTGTACTGCTGAGGTCCTCAGAAATAGGTAACTCGGGGGCAATTTTAGCCAAACTTCCTCCCTCCCTCCAGATTTGAATGCGATTGCTTCCAAATCACTGCAGACCTGCCAAGCCTCGCTCGGTTTTGAGCCGTTTTTAAGGCGGTTTTGAAAGCACCTCAAATGCTGCGGAGAAAGGCGCTTGGTGTTCAAAACCTCCTCAAACCATCCCAGGAGGTCTGCAGCCCCCAGAGAGCCCACAGCAGCAGTGAGGGACCTGCAGGCAAACATAGATGGTTGGGTTCACGGGCTCGGGGACAACGATGGAAGGGAAGGAGGATGGAAAGGCGAGAGGGGAGCGATTGGAAGGGAGAGAGAGAAATAGCAGCAATGACTGGAGATGTCAGGGGATGGTCACTGAGATGGGATTTCAGGAGGTGGAGAGGGTAACTCAATGGAGTCTGAGAAAGAGAAGGGTTAGTCTGGCCCACAAATAAAGGCAGAGGAGTAGAGAGAGCAGCTTACCTGGGAAGGCCGAGCTGGGGAGCACGGTCAGCAAACGGAAGCATGAGATTTCATTAGGAGAGGAAAACAGGAATTACAGCGTTTGGCACAGTCTAATACTGTGCGGAGTACAGCAAGAGAAAAATAACCAACCCCACTTTTCATTCCACAGGTCACTGCTGGGGGAGGACAGAAAGGTGGGAGATGCCCATCGGGAGATGTGACCATCAGGAGATGTGGCCGCGGGCACTGAAGGAGCGGGACAGCAGCACGACAAGCCTGTGGGACACACGGGTGCTGCTCTGCCTCAGCCTCCGACCCCTCTTAGGGGGTCCCCTGCCCTGGCTCTGCTCTCCTGGGATGGAGAGCTCTGGCAGACCCATCACCACTGCAACTTTGCAGCAAGGAAACGTCGCTTGGTGCCACCACACGCTTTCCTCAAGGGAGACAGGAACTGCGGTCATTTCGTGAAGGTCAAAGCTCACTTGTGATAACCACCCATTAGCCTGCTCTGCTTTCCTCATCAATAGCTCCTTCAATTTATTATTTCTGTGGTGCTCCACTCACCATGTTGGGGCTGTGCCCTCTGAACTCCTCCAGCCCCAAGGCAGCCGTGCCAGCAGCACACCGCTAACAGCAGGGTTCCTGAGCAACCAGCAGGTTTGCAGCATCGTGGTGGCCCGAGTGGTCAGAAACCTTCACCCAACCGCCCGGAGATGCTCCTGCCTCCCTGGTACCCTGGGACAGCAGCTGGACACCCATCACCAGCTGTCCTGTGGGACCACAGTGGGTGCAACCGGTGAAACGGGAGGCAGCGAGACAGCTGAGGGGGTCAGGTACCACCAGAGCTGCCCTGGGCTCACTCGGGGACGCTGGGAATGAAAAGCTGTGGAAAGCTGCACCTTTGCCACTCTTCTCTCCTGACCATAACCCGTGAGCCCAGGGACCTGACAGGAGACCAACAACCGGGCATTCAGTGCCAACCATGGAGATGGGGCTCCTCGCTCCCCTTCGGCTGCCAGCACAGGAGGAGGCTCAGGAGGCCACAGACCCCCAGCTCCTGCCCACTGGGCTCTTCTGGGCACAGCGCTTGCTCCAGAATTCTGCTGGCAGTGCCCAGGGGGGACAGGGGAGACAAGGGGGAGCCCCTCTCTGCTGGGTGAACCGCTGCTGGGGAGAGAGCAGAGTGGGGCAGGGAAACCTTTCACCCTTCGGGGGGTGAAACCAGGGCTGTTGCTCCCACACTTTTTCAAGCAGGACAGCAGGGCTGTCATTTGTCACACGTGTCTCTTTTTTTTTCCCTAAGAGCAAAAAAACTTTTCCCCAGCAGTGATGCGGCTGGCCAAGGCAGGAAAGAAGAAGAGAGGGAGAAGAAGAGAGGGAGAAGAAGAGAGGGAGAAGAAGAGAGGGAGAAGAAGAGAGGGAGAAGAAGAGAGGGAGAAGAAGAGAGGGAGAAGAAGAGAGGGAGAAGAAGAGAGGGAGAAGAAGAGAGGGAGAAGAAGAGAGGGAGAAGAAGAGAGGGAGAAGAAGAGAGGGAGAAGAAGAGAGGGAGAAGAAGAGAGGGAGAAGAAGAGAGGGAGAAAAGAAAGAGAAGGGGAAGAGAAGGAGAAGGAGGAAAAGAGAAGGGGAAGAGAAACAGAAAAGAAAGAGAAGGGGAAGAGGAGAGAATAGGAAGAGAAGGGAAGGAGAAGGGGAAGAGATAGAAAAGAAAGAGAAGGGGAAGAGAAGGAGAAGGAGGGAAAGAGAAGGGAAAGAGAAATAGAAAAGAAAGAGAAGGGGAAGAAAAGGAGAAGGAGGGAAAGAGAAGGGAAAGAGAAATAGAAAAGAGAAGGGAAAGAGGAAAGGAGAGAAGAGAAAGAGAAGGAGAAGGAGAGATATAGAAAAGAAAGAGAAGGGGAAGAGAAGGAGAAGAAGGAGGAGGAGGGAAAGAGAAGGGGAAGAGAAACAGAAAAGAAAGAAGGGGAAGAGGAGAGAAGGAGAAGGGGAAGGGATATAGAAAAGAAAAAAAAGGGGAAGAGAAGGAGAAGGAGAGAAAGAGAAGGGAAAGAGAAATAGAAAAGAAAGAGAAGGGGAAGAGGCCAGAAGAGGAAGAGAAGGGAAGGAGAAGAAGAAGGGAAAGAGAAGGGGAAGAGAAAGAAAGGAAAGAGAAGGGGAAGAAACGGAGAAGGAGGGAAAGAGAAAGGGAATAGAAAGAAAGGGGAAGAGGAGAGAAGAGGAAGAGAAGGAGAAGGGGAAGGGTAAGGGAAGAGAAAAGTCCCCAAGAGCTGGGGAAGGCCGGGCTGGGCGTGCGGGCTCGCCCTGCCCCGCTCCCCTCGCCGGCGCCCATTGTCCGGTGGGTCCGGCAGCGCAGGCTCCCGGTGCCGGTCGGCGGGGACTCACCGGCGCCCTCGGCGGTGACGATGGCCTCGGGGGAGATGCAGACGCCGCGGTCGTAGAGGGGCAGCTCGTCGCAGGCCAGGCTGTCGGGCCAGGCGTGCCGGTACCGGATGAGGACGGGCTCGCAGCCGGCCCGGGCCCGCTCGCAGACGGACTTGCAGGGCTTGATGGGCTCATGCTGGAAGTCGATGGTGCAGATGGGGGCGTACATGGCGCAGAGGAAGAAGAGGAGGTCGGGGCTGCAGTTGGTGCCCAGCAGCCCTTCGAACTGCTCCATGGCCAGCACGGCGTTGGCCTGCGTGCTGTGGTGCAGGTGGTTGGGCATCTTGGTCATGTTCCAGGGCAGCGGTTTGCAGAGGGGG